>NC_056735.1:777359299-777659299 GCF_019279795.1 Protopterus annectens
CCCTAGTATACAAGGACTTAACACTAGTCTAGAAACTCCTTATTAATCTCTAAGAGTATGGCCACAAGCCTTTTCCTCCCCCTTATGTGGCATATCATCAGTTGTGTACCCTTTGTTGAAGCCTGTAGGCCAAGAATTTTCTTGGTTTATCCAGGTGAACCCAGGCCTGCAGAGTTGCTTGTCTTAAGTAAAGGTTGGAGTGCTCATGTAGCACAGCCTTAACATGATGGCTAGCAGCCCTGTAGGCTTAAAGCAGGTAACTGTTTTTAAATTTAGGCGGCTTCATATTTTATAAAGTCATTGCCATTTTTTGTTTCATATCTTTAATCTTGTTAATAGTGTTAATAGTTTGGCCTCTGCTTATGAACAAATATCCTTCAGTGCCAATTTAATGACTCCTACATCCTTCATTGCCAGTTTAATGACTCCTACCATGGAAAAGTGGTCATACTTTCATATTTGTTCCTGGCTATAAATAACTGGGTTTCCTCAACTATCCACGATGTCCTGTCATCTTCTAATATTAAGTAGTACACCCTCCAAGTCTTAGAACTTTTTGACGTTGTCTTCTCCCAGTCTTCTGCACAGCGTCATGGTCCAAGAAATTACACAAGGTGTCAGTCATCTGTTGTGCAGCTTTTAAGAGTGTTAGAAACTAAGAAAAAGTCAGTCTTGCTGCCAAGACAGCTGGAATGACTTACATAGGTAAACCCTTGGACTGGTACACACTGCAGCAAATGTCCACTGAATACAATTTCACAATGGCTGTCTGCAGTGCTCTTTGGCCTGTAAGATGCTGCTGGCTTCTAGGATTTGTTCTTTCTGTGACTCAGTTCAGCACTGCATTGAAATTCTCCTTTAGCAATATTGGGGAATGTAAGACATTCTGATCATTTGTTGCTGCCATCAATCCTATTGAGGGCCATCCTGATTAT
This sequence comes from Protopterus annectens, assembly GCF_019279795.1. Classification (NCBI taxonomy): domain Eukaryota; kingdom Metazoa; phylum Chordata; order Ceratodontiformes; family Protopteridae; genus Protopterus; species Protopterus annectens. The sequence goes on from NC_056735.1 coordinate 777,360,235, forward strand.
ACCTCTCAACTGTCCAGGTTTTCTCAGAATATTCTGATTTTTTTTCCTTATATTTTTGGTCCGTTCCTCCTAAAATTTCTGTTTTTCTAATAAACCACTGGGTATCGAATTCTCTAAATAATGACAGACATTTGAGTTTGAGACCGCATATTCTTTAGAAAATATATGCTAACACAAAACATCTTATTCTAGTCATTTTCTATGTTTATAAAAGAGTAACTAAAATCTGTCCCTAATTTGAGGCCTTTGTCCACTTAGTATTTTTGTCTTTGTCCAGATTTCTTGCATCAGAAATTTGAGTGACATGGTCCTGATTAGAGCCGTAGACCAAACCCAGGAGTATTTTCCCTTTGGTGCCTGCACAGTAGCTAGGGACCACATCTCCCATTTAATGAGTGCCCCATCAAGGTGGGTCCACCCAGACATTGATGGACATAGATAGCCACTCCTGTTTTTAAGGAGGGTTCTAATCTAGTAATAAGAAAACTCCCCATAATATGATTTAGCCAGTGCCTACGCTGTTTACATATCATGAGTTCTTGTACAAATAGTATATCCAGTCCTAGCTTGGTAATCCATTCAGTGTTTGGCACTTTACCTTTGACCCTAACCTTTGAACATTTTGTGTTAGAGTTATAATAGTTGGCATGTAACTTTGCTACTGTAGTAGTCAAATATATAGAAAATAACACTATGCAAAAAAAGAACTATTAACAAGAACAATACGAACACAGTGACAAACTACAAAAAGGAAAGAAACTTACAAAGAAAAATAATTGAGACGTTCTAATTCGTAGCTTCTACAGAATTGCACTAGGCCTTTTCTGTGTCTGGGTAGTTCAGTATTCCTGGCTAGGCCAGGAAGTGGAAAAAATCCACCAGTGTCTTTCACCTACCCGGACATCAACCCACTCCTTCTTGAGATGACTGGAAACAAATCCACTAGATTTTATAAAGGCAAACCTGGATAGCTCAGATTTTCAAAAGATTTCCTTGCCTTCTTTTGTTTGTTGCCTTTATTTCCTTATTTAGCTATGTGCCCACCACTGAAAAATGAACAGGCTTGGTTGTGGGAAAAGGGACAGAAATTTATGTACCTGACAGGTCACTCTCAGGATTTGGAGCAGGTTACCCTCTGTGATAGTAACTTCTTCCCCATTTTCTTTCATTTGTATATCATAAGGATTCTTTGTGGATATCTCAAAATGCTGCCTTGACACTTTCATATGGGTAACATTACTTCCTTCTCAAAGGCATCTGTTCTGCAAGAGCTGTCAGGCGTGCTTTGCACACTGGATGTGATGGCTGCAAATTTGTCCAGGGGTTGTCACTCACTTTGATTTATGAAGTGGATTAGTCCCTGGCAAATGTTCTTGAGAAATGGTGTTAATCGTCAACTCTTTGCAGCAGCAGCAGTGGCCAAAAATAGTTTTTCCAGGTTAGGAAGGCTTATTAATACCATGTTTTCCTGTAAGAACAACAGTGCTTGTTCTGGTATTGAAGAGGTACGCTTGATGGCTCTAAACCTAATGAGTAGAATAACATGGTTGTTGAAAAATGTTGGCACTGCATTCTTATAGCACAGAGATTGAACTTATGCAAAGGCTGTTCTCTTGGAAAGTGTTGCTTGGGAAAACTCCTGTACTACTGCATCTTTATGCTCAAGGAATGTGAGTTCCCTCACATCATTTACTACTTTCAACAGTTATTCCTTGTTTGCATAATTTAGCAGAAAAAATATTGCTTGCCTTACTGATTTACAGGGGGGTGGGAGAGCATAAAAATCTCTACGCTCCGGTATTACCATTGGTTGTCCTTCTAAAACAGCAGCTATTCCATTCTCTAAAAAGCTTTTAATATCAGGGCCTTCCACTCCTTCCTTTAGCCACAGGAGGCAGATTCTGTTCCTCCTCTGTTGGTTTTCCCAATTCTTCTATTTTATCTGTGAGATGTACAGTCTCAGCTTCCCATTTTTCTAGTCTGCTGGCCTGCATGTCCTGGAGTCCTGATGTATTCAAAGAAGTGGATGACTGCAGGAAGTCTTGGTTTCCTGCTAGCATTTTAATATCCTCTGCATTTTTGCAGATAGCCCTTTGGTTGCTGTTGTGTCTGTTAAAACTTTGTTAAGCAGAGCTCTCAGTGTGTCTAATTTTTCTTCCCAAGCTTGTAGAGTGCAGGCAGGGTCCACAGGGTTTGCCATTGTGTACAGAGTCATCTTTCGCCACTTGAAATCTTCTTTTAATAACTCGATCCAGGCAAGGTACTAAATATCACCCTACCACCATAACAGTCACTAGTTCTGAAACCATCCCTCCTTCCATTATTTTTTGTCCTTCATCTCCTCTTCTTAAAATCACCCAGATCATGTTTCCTGATTTTTTTCAGACTAAGTCTTTCATCCACCCCTTAACTCTGCCTGTAATCTTAATGTGTTTGTGCTCCAGAATAACCACACCACATTCTTGAACGTAATGGAGTCACTCGCATTTCAACCCAACAGAATATTCATGGATAATTTCAACTATCCCACCATAAACTGGGATACATACCCAACCACTAACATGCAGGCTCAAAGATTTGTGGATTTTGACAGTGCAAACACCCTGGAATGACTAGTCTGTACACCTACTAGAGATGCAAATGTGTTGGATGTGGTACTCAGAAATATGAGGTAGCAGTACCCCAACCCCCACACACCCCCAGCCCCTGTGTAATCTCCTTACTGGTCAGATCAGTTCACAAAAGCAGTAACCTTTGAAATAAATATAAAAGCTGAACTCCCAGCAAACCCCAGAACCTTTAAGAATTTTCCAAGGCTAACTATCTCCTATTAAGTGAAGGTATAGGTAAATTCTAAGCACCCCCCCCCCAAATTCAGAGAACCTGATGGCCTGTGCAGAAGTGTTTACAGAAACCCTTTACAAGCGTGTAAGTAACTGCGTAGAAACAGTAGTTTCAAACTAAAATAAACTTAGGACAAACTCCAAAAACATTCCCCCTTGGTGGACCCCCAGTTTAAGTAGACTGTACAACAAAAGAAGGAACATCCTGTTAAAAATAGGAAGGGCTATGCCCAAAAGACAACAACAAAAAAAATCCCTCATCAGACTCAACAAGCAACTCCGGGGACTAATGAAATCCACCAAAGCCAACTTTGTGACAAAAATAGCCTCCCAGACTAATGATAACTATAAGGCATTTTTCAGTTATGTATACAACCTTAAAGAGAACACCCAACAGTATGCCGAAGTAACTGAACTAATAGAAAATGGAAGTTCCTGTACTGAACCGGGGGATCTAGAAAATTTGCTGGCCAATAAATGTAGCTCCAGTTTCACCACTGTATCACCCTCCCCCAGTTTTCTTCTAGGAAATACCCTCTACTATTTCTCCCCCAGGTATTATTAAAGAACAAGTCCTCACTGTACTCTCCAAAAGTCTCCAGCAGCTAAAAACACTGCATCATTGGGTCCTGATAATATCCCGGGATGCCTCCTAAATAGCCTTAAACATGACGTACCAGGCCCACTAACATCTCTATTCAACTACAGCCTCCAGACAAGCTTAATCCCAAGGGAATGGGCGGCTATAACTGTCGTCCCTCTACACAATGGTGAACCAACAACAGATCCAGGGAACTGCAAATCCATAACTTTGACTAGTCTTATATGCAAGGCCATGGAAAGAATTCTTGTGGACTTGATATAACACTGCACCCATCCCAGTTTGGTTTCATCAGGGGCAGGTCATGCTTACTAAACATGGTGGACTTCTTTGAGGATGTCACTAGACCCATGGACAAGTGCAAAATACTACATATTACCTATTATAGATAAACTCACAAATTGAGAGGTATAAATCCCTATATCACCCAATGGACAGCCAAATTGCTCACAGATAGGGTACATGAAGTTAGGGTGGGGGAATCCAACTCCACCAAGAGGCCTGTTACAAGTGGTATCCCACAGGGCTTGGCAGTGGCACCTCTCCTGTGTATATTTGCCTCAACGTCAGGGAAGTATAATCCAGAGGGCCTTTGGCTGACCAAAATTGCTATCAACTGCAGGCTAGGTGCAATCATTGAATCCTCCAAAGATGTCGATATCCTCCAGGAATGTCTGACACACAAATAACTGGTGCCAGAATCATGGCCTAAAACTCAATACAGAAAAATGCATAGTTATACATTTTGGGAAGCCAACATTAATAGCAATCCCCAAAGAGTATACCCCAGTATTAAGGGACATGGGAAGCCAACATTGATAACAATCCCCTGAGTATACCCAGTATTAAGGGACATGGGAACTCAGGTTGACACTAACCTGGATTTTGTGTCCATGGTAGTGAGAAAATCCTTCTATAATGGCACAGCTTGTAAGTAAAGGCATGGCAGCCAGATCTAAGGAGATCATAGTTTCACTATACTCAGCCCTCATTAGATCACTAATCGAATACAGTACACCCTTCAGCATGTACTTAACCAGTCATTTGCAACAGCTGTAGCAGCCACAGAGGTTTCTCACTAAGAGAATACAGGGTGTAAATGTGTCCTATGCAGACTGCTTCAAAGCCCTATCTCTATATTCAGTCTCCTACAGTGAGGAGTGATCTATGTCTAACCTACAAGGCAATCTCTGATTCAGCTGTGATGGATCATCTACACATTTACAAAGCAAACAGCACTGGAAGTACATGATCCAAGTATCTAAGCGTCGCCTGTGACATAAACAAAACATTTTGGAGGTATAGGTATATGTCTCAGATATTATATCTCCTCTGGAACAGACTTCCCATTCATGTGAAACAGAGCTCTTCACTAAGTCTATTCAAATGCAGTTTGGACTAATGGATGAGAAATCGTACATTCACCCCTGGCTTGTTGCCTGTTGTCCTTATGGATAGGGGCAGTTTCTAGATTCCCTATGTTGAGGCATATTACAAGGCCTTTCTAGCCTGTGGGTTTAAGACTGGAAAATTTGGGGCATGAATGGCTAGGCTAAAAAAGGCTCTAAAAACATTAGCCTAGTAACCTCCTATGATATGTGATATAGTTGTCTTTATATTCTGTGCTTCTGTGCTTTTCTGCATATTTACAGCTATGAGCTGTGACGATGATTGTTTCATGGTATCGCTTTTCTTACTGCCTTATTAGTTTGCATTGTGTTCTTTATTTTGAAAATTGTCATTTGTAGTGTGTAGTTTTATCTTTATGGGCTTAAATCTTAGTTTGACAGCCTTGGCAACTCCATGAATTTTATGACAGTCATATTTTTATTTTAGGCAACAGCTTTTTTGTATGTGTCGGGGGGGTGGAGCTGCCAAATTGATTTTTGGATTGCATATATCTATCTATAGATAGAGCAATAGATACATAGACAGACACACAAGTGTGTGCATTACATACACGCATACATACATTTATTCTCTTTTCCTTCCCTGGTTCCCAGATAGGTGAGAGGCATCCTCCCCCCAATTCCTTTCCTGTTTTCACTACTTTTCAGCCCTGATTTTCCTGTGTAATCATCAACAACAGGAATGGCTGCCTTTATTGGCAAACCATTGTGGGATGTGGGCATCATTACTGCCTGGTTACACTGAAGAGTGTAGTGCAGCATAGAGGGTTAAGACCATGAGCAGCAAGCAGGCTTAATCTTGTAGGTTCTGCATATTTTTGTTAGTGTTTGTCTTCTGTGGGGCTCTGAGCAAGTCACTTAACCAGGCAGTGTTTCCAGGTCACCCATGAGAAATTTATACCTAGAGGGATTACACAGTTAACAGCTCGAGTTTGGCCATCAGCTTCCATGCAGTATTATCTACATAGGCTTTATACAGTTGTGTTTTCTCTACTAAGTTCAAGCTAGGCTGCCTGCAAGTGAGTGAGGACAGAAGCAGAGCCCCCTGGTCAGGCGTGTAATCAGTAAATTCCATTTTGTGCACAAAAACTCTTATTGTGGTTGCCGACCCACCTGGCATTTAAAAATTGGGCACATCTCTCAAGCTGTTGCTGCCCCCTCCCCCCTACACTTAGTGTTTGTAATATTTCAGCTGCTCAGTCAAAAACTATTAGAGATATTGTTTTAATTTGCAATCCTCTTTGTAAACAAGTTATGTACTTGTTAGAGGCAGTAATTCAAATGGTTATAGGCATTATATGGGCTAATAAACCCAAAGTATTTTTGATGTTCAGAAAAAAATGTGCTGTATAGAGTACAAAGAGTATTGCTGGCTACACCCTTGCCCCGGGTCACCACCAGGGTGCAATATCACTCTAAGAAACGTACACTTTCCCCCACTGTGAGAGCATTTTGTCTATCAACAAGACTGTCCTAACTGTTCTCCAAGCCCTTTGACACCGTGGACATTGACCAGTGCTCCAAGTGAGAATATAGCTATGTTAATGGGCCACCCTGTTTCCTTTCAAGTTCTAAAAGTCATATTCCATCACTGTGTCGATTCACTGAACCACATCTATTTATTTTATTTTGTTTGTTCACTTATCAGCTATTTCCGGTTTACCCAAAATTGTAAAAGTTAATACAGATAATGATTAAGCAAAGAGTCATGATAGTTCTTTACAGGAAGTAATAAAACAATATGCTATTTGCAGTACATGTTACTAGTCTGGTAAAAGTAACAAAATTATTGTTGAAATTTAAGCTACATATAGTATTTTTTGTTAACATTAAGGGAGAACCAAAGAAAATAGATAAACCAGAGGAAGTAAAGTGATATAAGGAAAAGAATGGGTTTGATAGGAACATATTTTTCGACCTCTGGTGCTGCCTTCAGTCCTTCTACATGACAATATTATCCCTCCTGTCCCAGTCCCAGTCCCATCCTTGGTAGCTCCACATTGTGACTCACTTGAGGATTATCTCCCTTTTGGGAGAGCACCTAATCATGGAGTCCTTCTCCTGCATGTCAGGCTCACTAGTTGCAAGACATGCCAGATGACCAGAGTGGGATGGTGCAGGCAGGTGCTATCACATTGCAGCTCACAGGATTTTTGCCACACCTAAATGTCCCCTCCCTTGTGCTGATGCCAGCATTTAAGGCCAGGAAGGCAATGAGGATCTATTCCTAGCATGTACCCATCCCAGGCTCATAGGACTGGCATGCCTCCTCAGTCTTCCCACCTGCAAGCTCAATGTTATCTCTTTGAGTTTCACCCACCTATAGGGCTCCACTAGAGAGACACATCCAGTAAAGTCCCTCCTACCTAGGATAAGCACGCACATCCTCCCTGCCTTTGCAGTCAGATGCCCAAGCCACTAATCGAACTGAGGTTGTTTTGGTCCTAGTATGGGCTTTATCCCTTTTCATCACTGGCAAGGCTGCTAGCATGCTTTAATTCTTTTTTGTCATTGCCAACTGTCCTATTCTTTCCTCATACACTAGGGTGAGAGCCAGCTGAGTAGTGCCATCATTTAGGTGGCCATCAGTGGTTGTTTAATTTTTTTTTGTTTTTTTTTTTCCCCCTCCCCTTTTTGCAGGTCTGACCCCACTGTGCACTTCTTAATCAACACCAGGTTCAACATGCAGTGGTCATCAACAAGGATGTGTCATTCACTTCTGTGAGTGACATAACCCCTGAGGGCATCCATACCCTCCTTGAAGCCAGCAGTTCCGTGGGATTTTCAATAATGTCCTTCTCTTCCAGTGTTGCAGTATTCTACATGTGGGTTTACCCTTCTTCCTTTCCTGTATGTCCAGCCAGTATTCAAAAGTTTTTCAGTCTTTCAGTGTGCGTCGGGTGTCTGACGTGGCTTTAGGAATGTGGAATATTGCAACATGGAAAAGAAGGACATCAATGGTTACGGTAAGATTTTACACAACTTTTCTTTCTCCAGGGATTCAACCATGGGAATATGTGTCCTAGGCATTCTGTCTCATACCCTTCTCCCAATGAGGGACAAACTGACAAAACCACAGCATTCCTGTCCTACCCCATAACAGCTCCAGCAGGTGCCTGAGTCTTAGGCAGGGCTTTAGCCCTTAGTACCAGAAGAATTATAAGAATAACGTTTAGAGGTGAAGAGAGAAAAATGTTAGGAATGTAGAAACAAAAGAAGTCATAGAATAATGGGGGTGTATAATTTGTTTTACAGTTAGACACAAGAGTTGGTTTGTATGGTTTTATGTAGTTTCTATACTGGGTTGTATCTTTGAATGGGAAGGTTTTTAACTGTAAGTGAAACTATGGATGTTCATCGTGTTACACTGCTGCAGTCATCACACTTGGGTTATCCTGCCGTCAGGTGGTCCCGCAGTCGGCCAGAGTTCCAAAGTCTTGGTCCGGCGTCGGTTGCCGTTGCTTCTTCCCTGACGTCAGTGCGCCAGGGGTATATAAGAGTCATCCGACGCCATTTTCTTCAGTTTTTCTTGCCGCGCAGTGCTCGAAGCAGAAGCAGTTCGCAAGTGCCGGTCAGCCAATTCCTGAGATATTCAAATTGAATTTCAGACTGAAGTCTTCAATAAAGCTAAGTACCCCATTGGGGAACCTTTTCTTGCCTCAGTCCGATGTCAGAAAAAGTTAACAATTGCATTTCTTGTGGGAAGCAATTTTGTTTTGGAAAAACTTACACTACTGCCCTTTGAACCAGCTTTTACAGCTGATCTACAGTTTCTATCATGGAAAACTGCCCTGTTGCTAGCAATAACCTCAGCACGAAGAGTCTCAGAGCTACAGGCCCTAATAGCAGTGGAACCTTTCATCAAGACAGAGTCGCTTTACGAACTAACCCTTCCTTTATGCCAAAGGTGGTATCCAGTGTGGCCCTAAACTAAACCATTCATTTGCCCACCTTTTATCCAAACCCCCAGAAAAAAAGAGGGGAAATGCTACCTACACTCTTTGGACATTCATAGGCAATTACTTTACTACTTGGATAAAACTAAGGCTTTCAGAAAATCTGACCAGCTCTTTGTATCCTATGCTGCAGGATCACAAGGAAAGGCTATCTCAAAACAGACCATTTCAAAATGGATAGGACATTGTATCCTTTTCTGCTACACACACCATGGGAAACCTGTACCTGGTAACATTAGGCCCCATTCCACCAGGGCTACAGCAACATCAACAGCCTTCCTCAGAGGGGTACCAACCAAGGATATTTTGGAGGCTGCAACTTGGAGTTCAGTGCACACCTTCACCAAGCACTATCACTTACCTCTATACTCTAAAACCAGAGCTGGCTTTGCCACTGCAGTTCTGCCGGGTCTACTAGCCTCTCCAAACACTGTTTAGTTCCACCACCCATCGTTAACTTTGGGATTCAACCCAAGTGTGATGACTGCAGCAGTATAACACGATGAGCATAGTACAGTTTTGTACCTACCATAAATGTAGATGTTCGAGTGTTCACACTGCTGCAGTCCAGGTTACCCTCCCTCCATCCCCTCTGACCTAGCTGAAGTTTTCTATACGTTTTCTATCCTGTACAACGTTTGTGGTGTATTTGCTTGTAACTGAAGGTATTTCTTTTATTCCTTTTACATGTTTTATTAGCAATATGTATTGCCTACCTACTTGGGGGCACCTGACATCTGGGGCAAGAAAAACTGAAGAAAATGGTGTTGGATGCCTCTTGTATACCCCTGGTGCACTGATGTCAGGGAAGAAGCGACAGCAACTGACGCCGGAACAAGACTTTGGAACTCTGGCCAACTGCCGGACCGCCTGACGGCAGGATAACCCAAGTGTGATGACTGCAGCAGTGTGAACACTCGAACATCTACATTTATGGTAGGTACAAAACTGTACTATAGGCGACTATAGACTTTGTGTGTGGCAGGAGGGATTCCCACATATTTTGGTATTAGTATAGTGAAAGAGTGGTTGAATGCTGCCTGATGGTGAGAGATTGTACTTTGAGTGGGGTTGAATGAGGGAAAGGATCTAAGGTTGTAAAGAGTGGATCACTCTGATGGTGAAAAAGGGAATTAAGTTTAAGTTGATTGGTTTTATAGACTAGGCCTGCGACTAGTAGGGTGATTTTGTGGCTGATTGAGAGACATTTGGCTTTTCATAGCATAGAGAGGAGGTATTTTCTTTGGAGTGAGAAGGTTATGAATATATATACATTATTTCAAGTAGTTTGTAGAATATGTAGATTCATTTTTAAGGCTGTTGCAATGATAGGTAATCCATGTTCTAACTGAAGAAGAGGGGCTCCTTTCCTAATTGCCACTCTGCTGGGGGGTGCTTTCCAGTAGAAGGGTCTGTTTACTTGTGACTTTGTAATTTGTATCTGCTCTGGAAAGTTGAGAGTAGAGTTAATCAGTATTCCCAATTATATTATTTGTAGTGTGGAACAGTTTTGATCAGGTTTTGGTTAATGCAGGTAACAACCAGTTATTTGGAACCATCCTTTGAGAAGTTTAGATTAGCATAGTCTTTGTCTTCTTAGTGTTAAGAAGTAGTTTGTGATTGTCCATTCATTTTGGTAGCATTGCAAAGCCTCTTGCAGGAGGCTTTTATTATTTGAAATGGAAAGACTTGCTTTGTAAATAACTGTGTTGTGAGCATGTAGAATGTTGGGGAGATGGTGGAATTCTTTGGGAAGTTAGTTAATAAATAACATTTACTGTAATGTGTAAAATAAGCTAAGATAATGTTATGTAATCGTGTCATAGGTTGTGTTTTAGCTATATAAAGATGAACGTACTATATACCAAATAACAGACTACCCTCCCCACCCCAGCAGAAGCATCAAGCATGGGACAGACAGTTTACATGAAATGACACACTGCAGCTTAGTTATTGAAGTGAATTAAGTGGTATAGCTCTACACAGATGTCATTCTGAAATGCTGTTCATATTAAAATATTTTGTTATAAACACAGCACCTTAGGTTAGGTTTTTAAGATGACAAGTTGCATCGTCCAAGTCATATGGACCAAAGTCCATTGAACTGTGGGAGAAACAGACAAAGTGCAGGTTCTGTAAAACAGAACTAGAAGCAGTTGCACATCTTGTTGCTGGGTGTGATGCACTTTTGGCAGATGGTTTGTATACTGAAAGGCACAATAAAGTGACAAGACTGTTGCATTGAGGTTGTGCAAACACTGCCTTATAGAAGTAGCTGAGAAGCTCTGGAAATGTGAACCACAAAGCATTATAGAGAATGATGAAGTCTGTATCACATGGGATCACACATTACTAACAATTTGAGAGTAGAATCAAGAAAACCAGATATAATAGTCCTTGAAAAAAGACAAAAGTAGCATTGATCGTTGAAATTGCCAGCAGTGATTAGTGTCCTGTGTACAGAGAGACACAAAGTTATAAAATACCAAGATTTGCAGGCAGAAACAAGAGCAGTGTAGAAGAACAATACCCAGATAGTTCCAATAGTAGTAGGAACAACAGGTCTAACGAAAAAGGCTTTACAGTGCATGTAACTCCATATGAATTACAGATGGAGTCAATTCTGGGCACATTACAGGTGCTCAGAAGGACACTTGTGGCTAACGTCAAAGACTGAAAGACAAATTTCATTAACTGTAATCATACCCTGACTTGGGAATGGAGTCCATCATAGTACTGTAAACCCAAATGACTCGGAGAAGTTAAACCAGGGGACACCTCCTCCACCCCCCACCCCACCCCGGCAGTGTTTATACTGGCACTGAAACAGAGACAATAAGGTAGATGGAAATTAGAGAAGTGCATTGAAGACAAAGGCATAAATTGAAAAAACAGTTTAGCACAGTACCAGTGATGCAGAGTACTTAGATAAATGCACTAAAACACAACACAATGTTTTTGAGCATATGTAGCTGAGCAATTTAACAGCAGAGTTATACAGTCTTCAAACACAGAAGAAGCAGTACAGTAGAAAAATACTAACTGAGCAGGAATGGAATTTCATACAGCCTCCCTTTTGAAATTCTTCCTCTGCTGTACCATCATATTAATATCAGATCAGACCCTTGCCTTCTATTTTGACTGTGACACCCAGAATGTTTGTATTGCTGCTTAAGGCATGGTAGTAGCAGAACTGCACACAGATTGGTGTTTGTCTTACAGTGTGAATAGTTATTTCATGGGCAGCAAGTACATTGGCGCTCTTCTTAGTAATACTTCTTTTGCTCAAACTGCTCTAGTTGTTGGACTCTTGTTATCTTTTTAGTAAAGTTTGGGTTCAATTTACCATTTTTCCTATTTGCTCATCCCCTAAAATTGAACATGGATATTGTCTGGCTTTGAAATCTTTCTGTATTTTCTGTCTATATCAGCCTTGGACTTTCCTTTAGCTATTGGACATTTGCATTAGCTGGAGAGACTTCAGAGGTTTCTCACCAAGAAAATTTAGGGCCTTCATCAGATGACCTACATGGACAAACTGAAGATTCTGTCACTGTATTCTGTATCTTATAGGCTGCTGAGAGGTGACTTGTGCCTAGCCTGCAGAGCAGTCTCGGACCATACCCCAGTGGAAATGCTGCACACTCGCAAGTTAAATGGGACAAAATTCACTCACTCTAGGGATCTTAACGTAGCCTGTGACATTAACAGGACATGCTAGAGAGATAGATACATCTCCTAGAGACTGCCACTCCTCTGGAACAAACTCCCAGTTCACGGAAAAAAGAGCTACTCAATTACCCTATTTAAGTGTAATTTAGGCAACTGGATGGGTGACCATAAGTTTACCCCAGGAGTGCACATATGTCCCTTTCAGATAAGGGCAGTCAGTGCTGATCATAGACTCATGCTGCAAATGTAAACCATACAACTTGCTCAATAAAGGAACAAGAGTATAGCATGGATAGGCTTATAAAGGCCCTAGGGCCAATAGCATAGTGACCTCCTGTGAACCTGTGGATGCAGATAAGGTAAATGTAATTAATATTTCAAATGAGATCTTTCTGGCTTTGTTTAAACAAGTCTTCAGAGATAGTAACCACAGAACTATACTGCTGGGGTGAACGCAAGTCTACATTGAGTGCTTTTATATTCTCTGAAGATGTGAGGACATTTGACGAGGCTTTGCTGCACGTCAGTCTTCTCATATGAAAATCTTTCCCTGATTGGAATCTTAAAGCTAGATTCATAAAAGTTGTATGCTGTTGCACAAGGCTTTGTGTGCTTATAGAAGAGTCCACAAAATCCTATGTGATTCACAAACCACACAAGTGCCATGTAGCAAGATCACACAAGATGCCTTGTGCAGTCCTGTTTTATGGCACCACATCTGCCTTCCCCTGATAGTGTGCCATTCCCAAAAAAATGAAAACTGTACACACTGGGTCACATAGAACAAGCTACCTGACTCCTAGAGCATAAGAGCATCTACTAAAACGACTGCGGCTGCAGTGATCCCCCTCCCTTGCTGATAGGTTGCAACATAGTTCTGTGACGGTGTGAAATCCACTACATCTCCATTGCATGTCAGGAATATCTCTAACAATTAAGTTCCCTGCAGTGCTGGCAAACCTGCTACCACACACTACCTTGTTCTGCCTACATTTGTGATGCTGACAGGATACTACCAGTGGGAGCTCACACAGCACCAGCACCCCTTATTATCATAATATAGAGGATTATGATTGAGTCAATGATCATAACCCACATATTATGTGTTCAAAACATGGATGCAAAGAAATTCATTTTGAAAGCAAAGCTCAAGAGGTGAATCTTTGCTTATTTGTTGAGAATTTAGAGTTATGATCGGTGAGACAGTCATATTTTTTTTTTTGTAGTGCATGAAGTTTCATCTGCTCCATGTATTAATAGTTATGGGGGGGTCACTAAGTGTGTTGATGGCTTTCAAAATCATAAAGTACTTAATGAATGCTGTCAAGCAGTGTAACGCTGTATGTCACGTTTACACTTACCTTTCATGCCTCACAACTACCATATTTTCACGGAATGTCCAGATTATTGCTTCATAGTTTTGGTTTTCCTCATAAAATCTGTGGTTTTCCGACAGACCACTGAGGACTGAAGTCACTAAATAGTAACATGCATTTAAGTTTCAGAGTTCTTATCCTTCGGAAGATACATGCAAATACAAATACTGTTATTCTAGCAACTTTCTAAGTACATTAGAGGAACTTAGAGACATATTACTGGAATGGACAGTCGCAGAAACAATTTTTTATTCTGCCACTGTCATTTGCTGGTCAGTACTGGTAGATTCTACTGCTTAACATGGGATCTGACCTTAAGGTGCTTAATAATTGTTAAGGTTGTATCTTGCACCACTCTGGTGCTTGACTAGTTTGTTTTTTTCCCAAATATCAGCAAAATCAGTACACTCCATGCACTATGTGGTAATTATCGCCAATGCTGCCTTCATAGAAAATGACTGAGATTCTTGAATTTACTATGTATCTTACCACAAAGGGATCTATTTGCAAGGCATTTAGTGTAGTAATTATGCCGGCATTGGGAAGGGTGTCAAATGCCTTGGCCAAGTCAAGGTAAACTTATGTGCACAACATGACTGTTGTTAACAGCTTGTATTCATTTTTTGATAAAGTTTACCAAGTTTATTAAATAGAAACTACCTTTTTTGAAATCAAATGTGGTGCAAGTCCATCCTGATGAGATTTTTAATGTCAAGGTTTATCGTGTCTGTTGTAATGTTTTCCATGTCCTTACAAATGAGACCCATCAGGCTGATGAGCCTTTAATGTCTGGGGTCTGTAGTGGAGTCACCTTTATGATGTGGTATCACCAGTGCTAAAGTCTCAGGTTAAATAGCTTATGGAGAGGTAATGCCAGAGTATGTTTAGAGGTATTTATCAAACAGCCCAGTATGCTGTCTGGTTCCAAGGAAGAAATGCTTCAGTACATGATGTCCTTCCTTATCACTATTGCAATATTCTGCACTCTTGGGATATTCTGCTGAGGACAGCCAAAAGTCTGACCAGCATGCCAAACTCTTTACACCTTCAGGGCACCATACATCAGATGCATTTCCTACGTGTAAGGTGTAATGTACATGTATGACAGACAAGCACCTAATTCTCAGAACTGAAATGCCCCAGAAGAACTAGAGTAACCCCAGAGGAAGACAATAACGCATACATCTAGGAAGAGAAGAAAAAGACAATGATGTAAAAAGACCCCATGGCCAGAAAGATAACAGAAAGTAACGGGGGTAGGAAGGACCAATGAATGGATAATCAGAAATTCACCCCGGTCTGGCTCATATGTCAGTAATGGACAGAGGCAGTCAGTAAATCACCCCCCCCCCATATAAATCAAATTTGTGGATTACATTTGGGTTGCACGGCTAGGCTTATAAAGGCCCTAGTGGCCGTTAGACTGGTATAAAGCTTTGAATCTTTGAATAGACTAATTCAAGTACAAATCATTAACCACCTTGGGCATTAAAGAAGGATTGGTATGAAGAGACACCTTGTCCCTTTGAAAAAACAAAAAAAGGTGGAACCACCATGAGTGCTTGAAGCTCAGAGACCCTCTTGACAGAAGAGAGAGCCACCAACAATGCAGTCTTTCAGGTACAATGTTGTAGGGAAATAGAAATTTCAGACTCAAAAGGGGAGTGGTTCACTTGCTCAAGAATAAAATTAAGGTCCCAAGAAGGAAGAATAGGCTTTCCTGGAGGTCAGATATGAAGAACACCATTCAAAAAGTGTTTGACTTAAAAACTAGAAGCCAGAGGTAGATTTGGAGGCTGACAAACAGAAATGGCTTACAAATGAACTTTAACAGATGAATAAGCCAAGCTAGTATTGAGCAACTCTCATAAATAAGAATGCACTATAGGGACCCCATCAGAAAAAGGGTCCCGTTCCTGCTTGAGACACCAAATAGAAAATCTCTTCCATTTAGTCATATATGATTTTCTTGTAGTGATTTTTCCTGGCCTCCTGCAAAACCCAAAGCATATCCTCAGAAAATTGGTGTCTAAAGGAATGCAAACCCTGTCACCCAAAGTGTTAATTGAAGTATGAGCAAGTCAGGGTGAATGAGAGTTTCTTTGTCGTGTGTAAGAAGATCCATCCTGTGAGGTAACTAGTGATTATTGTCCCTGGACAGATGGAATAGAAGGGGGACCAGGGCTGTCTGGGCCAGAAAGAAGTCACCAGCAGGATTCTGGCTTTTCCCACATGATCTTGTGAAGGACCTGTGGTAGTAAAGGAACAAGTATACAAAAACATCCCATTCCAAGAAAAAGACATAATGTCCACATTCCAAGACAGATGACTTGGTACTCTTCAACAGACATAGGGAAGTTGTCCTTTCAGCTGGGAGGCAAGAAGATTTACTTGGGGTACCCCACCAATGTACAATGTCCAGAAACACCTCCCTGTGAAGCATCCATTCTTGAAGATTTGTCCTAGAGTTGCTTAAACAGTCTGCCACAAGACTGTACTCTGAATAACCAAATGATGGCAGACTGAAAATCCCAAGCCTGAAAAGCTAGCCTGCAAAGAATGTAAGATTTTATGCTACCTTGTTTGTTGATGTACTACATGACTGAGGTATTGACTGTAAAAAAAATTTCAGAGGACTTGGACCCAAAGGGAGTGAAAGGGCTGAAGAGTTAGAAGTAGAGCCCTCATCTCATTCGTGTCGATATGGTCTGCAAGTTGATAGAGCCAAAGATCCTGAACTTTGAGGCTGTTATAAGAGGTTCCCCAGCCATCATTGGAAGCATCTATGTACAGCTCCTGAGTAAGGAGAGGAACCTGAAAAGGCAGACCTGGATTCAGGGAAATCTGTTGAATCCACTGGCAGAGCTTGAGCTTGGGACAAGGCAAGAAAATAACCAGATACTCCAGAGGGTGTCATTGCTAGATCCAAATACTCTTTGAGATACCATTGACATTTCCTGTATGAAGTTTGGTCAAGGGAACCTTGGAAATGGTGGGTTTCATGTACCCTACAGCTTAGAGAAATTCCCTTACAGGAAGGACTGAAAGTGGAAGAAGAGACTGGAAATAAGCAAAGAGAGGACACTGGGAGGTGGGAGACAAGCCAACTTTGGAATGGTCTGAATCCTGCAACCCAGGCACACTTGGTCCTGAGAGGTAGTCAGCAAAGACTTTTTGAGACTGAGGGTGAACCCCACACTGCACAGAAGAAGCACAGTGAAGTGTAGATCCTGAAGCAGGAGTTGCTTAGAGGGGGCTTGAATCAAAAGGTCATCCAAATAAGAGCATATTTGAATTCCCTGAAGTCTGCAGAATTCTACCACAGAGGAAAGACATTTGGTAAAGACTCCTCATTGATGTAGAAAGACCAAAAGGCAAAGCAAAGAACTGATAATGAGAGGAAGAAACAGAGAAAATTAAAAATTTCCCGAAGAGCGGGTGAATAGGAAGGTAGAGGTAAGCATCCTTCAAATCCAGGGTGATATCAAAAAAGCTTGAGGGAGCAACAATTGGAACATCCTAAAAGAGTGAACTTTGAGAAACGTGTTGAGAAAAGACATGTCTAGAATGGGCCTGCACGATCCCTCCTTCCTGGGAACCAGAAACATCTGGGAATAAAGACCTATTCCCTGCTTAGATAAGGGGACAGGTTGCATGGTTCCCTTTATCACCTGATCCACAAGCACTAAAGAAAAATGGGTGAGCTGACAAGGGGTAGGAGCAGCTGAATGTCAGACAGAAGCAGATTTGTCAGGGAAAGAAGGCTTTTGATCCATAGAACCATGAGAAGGTTTGTCTGGAAGAAGCTTTGTTGCCTCAGAAGGCTGTTTAGGTTGACTAGTAACAAAAGAAGTATAATCCCTCTGAAACTTAGAAAAAGGAGAGACAAAGATTTGTTTCAAATGAGGCATAACTTTACCGTTGTCCTGCAGAGTCTTAAACGATTCTGTAGCCATAGGTGCCGGAAACATAGAGGGAAGGGAGATTAGCGCCCTCCCACTTTTATAGCTGCAGGTTGACAATTACAACAACAACAAAAAAGAAAAAAAAAAACTTCTTTACTCTGCAGTGCAAGTGTCTTCTCCTTTAAGGAGGACCTTGCGTGTGTCACATGCACGTACACCAACATGGATGCAAATACATTCCACACACGCACATGGAATTTAAGCTAGCTTAGCGGTTCTGTTAAGAGAGAAGGTAAATGTGTGCGTGCGCATGTGGCCATTCAGTTGAGAAAGAAGGTAAGTATGTATATGTGCGTGTTTCTGTATGAGAGAGAAAATGTGTGTGTGTGTGTGTGTGTGTGTGTGTCTGTTTACAAGGTAGAGGCTTTGTCATTGGGAATGAGAATTCATTTTTAATCATATTTTATGAAGCACTGTAAATGTATTTGCAATACTTTCATGATATATTTATGCTATCGACAGGAACCCAAGTTTTACTCAGTAAGTTATTTGAGTACGAAGGGAAAACAACTGAAGTTGTGGTGTGTCTTTACATGTATGTGTGTGTGTTTGGGGGTGCTGGTGCATGTTTGCACGTGTGTGTGTGTGTGTGTGTGTGTGTGTGTGTGTGTGTGTGTGTGTGTGTGTGTGAAAATGTGTGCATGTTTGTGATAGAGTAAATGAGGAGGTGATTACTCTGTCACTGCAATGCGTGAGTTGCCAAAAATAACTACTACAGAAAGTGCTGCTTAGTGCTATCAGTAGTTAAGTGTGATGCAGAGATATGAATATTAGCCAATAATAGTCTTTCCTCATTGTGGCTAATGTGTCTCTGAATCGCAAATCACCACATTGTGTAAAGAGCCCCCCTTTTTTAAGCAGTGACATTTTATTAATAAATAACACTGTGACATATCACAACACGTTCAGCAAACATAAATATAAACCAGTATATTGCTCTAATACTGTAACTATATAAAGATTAGCAGTGATCAATATAATTATAAATTGGGAGCAAGGGGAAATGTACTGAAAACAGTGCAATACTAACAAAAAAACAGTAAAATCATATGTTTTGCACATCTTTGCATGGTAGGTGTGTTTGCATTGTTAAGAGTGTTAGGATTTTTATTATAGTTTTATTTTTTCACATATGGAATGGAAGAAATAGATAAGTTTTATTTAATGGATTCATTGGATGGGTTTTTATTTTGTTGTAGTAAATGTTTAATTTATGATACGAAGTCTAAAGGTTGGTAATTGGATTAGAAAATTTGAAAATCAAGGTGGGCATTTATTTGCTAATGTCAAGCTAGTTAAAGGGTGACTCAAACAGAATTAACTTTTTATCTTCCATGCTTTATCTAGATATCTAGGAAAGGTACAAGACATTATTGAGAAAACTGTGTTTGTCTAGAGGAAGTAGGTGGAGGTGTGAAAATGAGATTGGGATGAAAAATATTAGTTTGTCTAGTAAGAACAACATGGAAGACATAGTCTCTTTGAAAGGATGTTAGACATATTTTACCAAGTAAGAGTAAAAATTTTATTACTGTTCCTTTCTTGCCTAGTTGTACAATTAGGAATATTTTGAATCTACTGGCTAAACTTTTTATCAAGAAAAAAGACATGATGATATGATTGTTATGGTTGGAGTTAATAATGATGGTAGGACAAATTCACATTTGTTTAATGATTTTGTACAGGCAATTATTGATTTAAGCAAAATGTGGGGATTTAACCTTGATTTTTGTGATTATTACTGTGTTAAGATTTAATAAGGCTTTTACAAAGTTAGGGAATTTACAAATAACATTAGATGAAAGTGTTTGCCTACATCTGTAAATTGTATTACGTTAAGGAAAGATTTTGGTGGGTACAGATTTTTGTTATGGAAAGGACAGATTATATTTGAGTTATAACAGAAATAAGATTGTGTTACTGAAAATCTTTAGATTTTTAGAGAATTGTAGTTTTTTAGATAGTCATGTAATAAATTAAAGGAAAGTGGGGAAGTTGTTTTTTTTTTTTTTTAATAATTTGTCTAATGCAAGATGTTTAAAGAATAAAATGGCTATTTGGAGTCTAAGGCAAAAGTCAGTAAGTTAGATGTTATACTTGTGACTGAAACTTGGTTTACTGAAATGGGTGTTTTTTAATGTTTACCTGCTTATAAAGGATTTCTTAACTGTAAGAGAAGAAAAAGAGGTGGTAGGTTGACACCTTATGTTAATGATGGATTAAAAGCCTCTCAAACATTGAAGTGAC
Organism: Protopterus annectens; assembly: GCF_019279795.1. Lineage (NCBI taxonomy): Eukaryota > Metazoa > Chordata > Ceratodontiformes > Protopteridae > Protopterus > Protopterus annectens. The sequence goes on from NC_056735.1 coordinate 777,380,304, forward strand.
TCTTATAAAATTATTGCTGTGAATATTATTAGTGCTGGTTCAGATGGTACTGCTTGTTTCAAAGTCAGAATAGTAAAGATTTGTCTTTTTTTGCTGAAACTTTACTTATTTTTTGCAAGGTATTGACATGTTCGCAGGCAATCTTAATTATTCTAATGCAAGATGGATTTATCACTCATACTCTAGAAGTTCTATGAGTGCTTTGGTTAATATTAATTTGGAACATGGGTATACTCAACTGGTAGTGGCTCCTACCTGAAACCGAAGTATTTTAAATGTTGTATGGGTTAAGAGTGCAGATAATCAAGAATGTTCTTTTGAGTGTGAACTAGGAGGGTTAGGCCACTTGAGTATAATCTTGTATTTTGAAAGTCACTTGTGTACTTTATCAAAAGGAAATAAAGCAGGAGGAAAAATCTATTACAAGGCACATTATGATTTTATAAATGTGAGGATAAAGGCCTGGGACTGCATGCAGTCATTGAGTCAAGTAAATATTATGTCATCCTGAAACAAGGCATACACATGTATCTGTCCAAACACATGCAACAAGTGGAATGCCCACAGATATACCTTACTAAAAAGATACAAGTCCTAAACAATAGGTCTTTCATGGACCACCACAAAGCCTTAGCACTATACTTGGTATCCTACAGAGTGCTAGGAGATGACCTCTGTCTGGCATAAAAGGCATCCACCAACCCAATACTGATGGACTTGCTGAACATCAGCAAGTCAAATGGCATCAGAAATACTCAGTCCAGGTATCTAAACAGAGTACACCCCAGGATTGTTCCTCGTGCCAGTAATGGATAGAAGCAGTTCCTAAATGCTGCATCCCTTACTTGGGTCCCCTCCAGTTATCTGTGGTATGATCACAGTTATTCTCACTAGGACTAATATATAATTTTCAGCAATGGGATGGGGAAGACCAATCAGAAAATGTTAAGTCAAGCACCAAAGGGGAAATTGGCTATGCTTAAAATGTCCTCCAATTGAACCTATGTTGAGGGAGTAAATATTTTTTAAAAAATTGCCCGTTTAGATCACTGTGTGTGCCTCTCACCCTCCATCCCCCTAGCCTTCAATAGCTTCTGGCACCTCTGTGTGCAGCAGCAGCGCCAAAGAGATTCTGGTTGTCTTAGGAATACAGTAATTTGGCTTTTATCGTCAGGCAGAGTCTGGAGGTGCAGCCAACAATACCTCTTCATAAACAGATCCAGATGAGCTGCCCAAGAGAAAGCATCATTAACATCATTGCTACATTTAATCGAAAGATGAGCCACCTGAGAAGCAGAACTCATAAAGGAAATGGCAGAAGTCTTACCTTATGAATCAGGCAAATCAGCTAGAATGCCCCCAAGTTGAGAACATGGAGTTTTCAAGAGAGCCAGCATATTTATTCCTATACTACATCCATTAGTAGATGCTTTTGTTAAAATGATAGAGGAGGACTTACATGGATTAAACAATAATAACAAAAAGAAATTGTATGGTAACCCGAGTTCAAAACAGAGAGTTGCTATGAGTATCTGAGGAGTGACAACACACTTATGATTAGACCAACTGATAAAGGAGGACCAGTAGTAGTTATGAATAGAACGGACTATGATGACAAAATGAAAACAATGTTGGATAATAGTGAGTTCTATTCAGTAATCTCCAAGACTGAAATAGATACACTGGTTGGAACTATTAGAAGGATGTTAGAAGAATTATCCAAAAGTGAAATTATTAGTTTGGAACTATACACATTCTTTTTAGTTGAAAATCCATTGATTCCAGTCATTCAAGGGTACCGAAGGTCCACAAGATTACATATAATCCACCCATGAGACCCATTGTGGCAGGGAGAGGTTGGGTTACTGAACCCCTATCCTTGTATGTCGAAAAACAAATAAGTAAAGTTGTAGATAGTTTCACTCATATCCTGTGGGATACTAGACAGTTCCTGCTGGACCTTTATAGTAAAGTGAGTGTGTTACAGACTGATTTACACTTCATATTAGTGACTCTTGATGTACAATCATTATTTACAGTTATACCCAACCAACATGGGTTAGAAAGTATACGGAGATGTCTCAGGGTGAACACTGATTATACCATGTCCCACATTGAATTAATTACTGGTTTGCTAGAGGCAATCTTGGAAAATAACATCTTCATGTTCAATGATACTGTCTATATACAGAAGGATGATGTGGCTATGGGTACATCCTGCGCCAATAGCTATGCCAACCTAGTGATGGCAGACTGGGAAAAGGAAAAAAAACTATTCCCACTAGATAGCTTCAAGAGGAATGTTATTTATTATACTAGGTTTGTGGATGACCTTTTCCTCCTATGGGTAGGATCGGAAGATGAACTACAGAAGTTTTTTGTGAGGTCAGTTCTTTGACCAGTTTTTTGAATTTTACCATGGAGAGTTTAGATAGATGGATATCATTTTTAGATGTATACATTGAAAGGTTAGACAGTGGTCTACTCAATACAGGTGTATATAGGAAGTCGTGCTACAAGAACTAACTCTTACATAGAGGGAGCATGCATCCTCGTTTTGTGTTCCATAACATAGTGAAAGGTCAAGCTATAAGAGCCTCACGTTTGAATCCAACAGAACAAGGGTTTAAGAATGAATTAGATCAATTACGAGGGAGACTAGTTGCCAGATATACACCAGAAGAGATATACTCAGGGATTGAAGGGGTATATAATCTTAGAACTCGATCTGCACGTCCATATTTTGCAAACCCTGTAGACTTAGAAGGAACATCAGAGAGAACTAGTATCACTGATACAATGATGAACCATCTCATAGTTAGGGTCTCACTGAATTATACACAAGACATTAGCAGTGTGAAAGGGATCTTTTATAAGAACTGGTCTGTCCTCACTACAGATCCCAAATTAAAAGAGGTAGTGGGGGATAGACCGTCGTTTGTCTATAGAAATAAGTCAAACTTGCACAGATTACTCTGCCAACCTAGAGTCCCCACTACAATTGGTAGGAGTGAGGTATTAAATTGCACCAGACCATGTGATAAATGCAATTATTGCCCCTTTGTATCTGAGGATACCAGCTTTGTACAACCTGTCACTATGAAAATATTTTGTTTCAACACTACAGCTAATTGTGACACTCAGCATGTCACATACCTAGCTAGGTTTATGTGGGGAAAACTGATAGAAGGTTACGTGATAGGATACGTGAACATCTGTATAATATACGCATCCAGTCCCCACATAATGCATTAGCCAAGCATGTGATGAACACAAATGATACACACAGCTTCAAATTTCTAGTACTACAAGTAAACAAGCCCAATGCTAGAGGTGGGGACATAAGGAACTATACAGAAAGGACAGAAGCCAGGTGGATTACAATGCTAGAGCGGATCAGAGGCCTGGACTAAATGACAGAGTCCCTATTAAACCGACCCTAAAAAATAGAAAGTTAGTTGTTAGATAAAGACCTGCAGGTCAGATGGGACATTATATTTGTATACATCATTGTATATATCATATAATGTAGTCCTCATGCAGCTCTTACCTGAATCTATTATGAAATGTATTTTATATACAGTTCTTATATGAACTGGCATAATTTGTTGTCTAACATTTTATTGATGCATGGCATATACACGTACATATGTTTTTTATATACATAACACTTTAAAAAATGTTTAAACATTTTTAAATATATTTGTTTTTTATATTTTATATTTATATATGCTGTTATGTTTAAGTATTTTTTATATATTCTTTATATATACTTTTATAAACATAGTGGGCAGGATTCAGGAAGCCTCCGTGTAAGAGTTATAACTCTTACACGGAGGCTGCAGTTAAACGGTGTGATGTCAGCATGTCATGCATATGCATGAGGTGCATGAGACATGCTGAATCACACTGTAAGTCTTACACGGTCCGTGTAAGACAGTAGGAGGCGTGTCCGTAGGCTAAGCCCTGCAAGCGGACACGCCCCCCGGAAGTCTAGAATGGCAGAAAGTAAACACCCACGAGAGAGGCCATGGAAATGTGAATAAACGCACTACACAACACATGCCCCCACAGACCAGCAATGTAAAATGTAAAAAGTGAACAGATGTTATAAAATGTAAAATGAAAACTTGTTTATTTTTTTTTTTAAACCCCGTAAATGTTTGCTAATGCATGCGCAAAGCAGGTGTGCTACTAGCGCAACTGCAGTTAGCAATCAGTGGAAAAGGATATAAAAACTAAATATGCAAAGTAAGGCAAGAAGTAATAGCATAGCGGTAGAGTTTTCGGCTTAAGAGCAGGCAGGCAAGGTTCGAGCCCACACAACATCCTTTTTTTTTTTGTAAATAAGCACTAAAAAGGCCCCTGACAGTATTGTACAAATGTAAAAGTATTTCCTTTTGTAAAATGGAATGAAATGGATCATATATTTTCAAGTAATACAATAATAAAATTATTTAGAAATGTACTGATAGGTAAGCTGCTGTCAAACAAGGTGAGACAGAGTGCCCGTAGCTGAGTAGTGTTTAACAGCTAAGCACTGGTTTAACAGGCTCAAACTGTGTGCAACTAGCTGTGCTTATCTTAACATGTGTGTTAATAGCCAATTAAGGTTTAACCCAGCGCACACCGCTTATGCGAGGTGCGCCATCCACAAGCTAACCGCTGGGCAACGTTAAGCAAGCTGTATCAAAAGTGCCTTTACACAGACACACCCCTCAGCCTGTCTAGACAGTCATAAAATTAAAAATCAGTGGTCAGATTCGAACCCAGGATACCATGCACTAGAGTCAAGGTACTAAACCACTAAGCCATGACAGCAGTACTTAGAAATGCAGAAATAGCATATATATAGGATGTAATCCAAAATGGAGCATGATAAAGCAGTTTCTGTGAAGTTGATACAATTCCAAAATGGCCAATCATAGAAATGTGCGGGAAAATCGGCATATATAAGCCCCATAGGCGGGAATACACAGCATAAATGATTGTAGAATAGACCTGCAGGCAGAATGAGTGGAGTAGGGGAGGTACGTTGTTTTCGAGCACAGCGGTGGGGCGTTGAGGAGTCCAGATACATGGTCTGGCTCCTAGTTCATCATCATGAGGCCCAACTCATGCAGGGCCAGGTCTCATGGGGAGCATACAGGGCGGAGGCATGGGACCAGTTGGCTCATGATCTCACCAGTGCTACTGGGATTCCACGTACTGGTGAGCAGGTCCGTCACCACCATGCGGACCTGAAGTGATGCAAGCAAGACCAGTTGACCCAATGGATCCAGGAGGCCCGGGATATGCCCAACGCCCCACTACTGAGTAAGTTACATTTTACTTATGTATGTAAGGAATTCAACTAGCTGATACCATGGAGATGTGTATTCCAATATTACTTGTTTTGTATTACAGCTGCAGGTGTCCGCTCTGCGAATCGCAGGGCACATGACAGCAGGCTGGTGCGGCTGCGCCACCATGCAGGTTAGTAAACCCACTTAGTACTTGTAAATAAATATTATAGTGTAGCACCTAGCAGAACACTGCAGTGTATTCATTAAAAGTAATTGAATGTGCAAGCAACAAGTGAAAGTGTGCGGGTATGGCTGCATCAAGTTCATCAGTATGTAAGTGAAACTGGAAATATAATTGATAGAAATAAATAGTTCTGTAATACAGATGTCCCACCATTAATTAAATGTAGTATAACCTGCAGTAGTCTCAAGAGTACAGCTTCAGAAGCTGAGTTAATCACATGTGAGATATATCCCCTGTTGAAATGCTGAATCATGACAGAAGTGAGGCTGCTGGAAAGTGTTTGAATCACCACAGGTCTAATATGTGAACAAAGCCTAGAAGTACCAACCTGAACTGTGAAATAGCAGGATGTGTGAGAGTGACAGAAAGGGTCATGTATCAATAAATAAAGTAGTAATAACTCCTGAATATATAAGCCTCAGTGTGGTTCTACAGAACTAAATGCATGTGGGAATTAAAAATTAACATCCCAAACTGATTTCAGTGTGTCTGAATCTTGAATGTTTAAGCCAAAATCTGTATATGGTGATCACAGTCAACAATTTTCAGATAGAATGAATGATTGTCTGACATACTAAACATCCATAGTTGTCCCCTGCCCTGTCATCAAAATGTAGCAGGATGATGTATCTGATCAAATTCAAAATAACTAGGATACTGATGTATATGTAACAGGTCTAGCATGACAGTCGATTAAAAATCATTTGAAAACTATCGCCCACAAGTTAATTGTGTTTCTATTACAAATGTATATCAATGTATAATTTATGAATGTGTCAACATTTTCTTTCTCCACCCCACCCTATAATTGCAAATTAAAAAACTCATCAAATATTGGTATGTGAAAATTTCATTAACCATGGACATTTGTCCTGTTGTTTCAAAAATATATGCATGTCCGTTGTTGCATGTGCCCTGTTCATACCTGCAAACCTGATGACCTGTTACCATTAATCAACCCTGCATGTTGCTTGATTGTGTATTTCTGTTCAAATAATGCATGTGATATTGATATGCCTGTTGTTCAATGGTGTTAATATCTGGGTGTTTGTTTAATGGGAATACCAATGCATGCTGTTACAACTAATTTGAATGGAATAATATGCTACTAACCCAAACTAACATAACATACTCACAAACCTAGAACGCTTGGGAAGGCGGGTCCCAGCGGACCCACCTCTCCCACCTCATCTGGCGATTGCACCTGGCACTAGTGCCCAGGCCGGACCCTCCTCCTGTGGCCCTGTGCCACCTTCGGGTGGAAGCGCTGCAGGGGATGGGGCCTGTCCCCCCTCTGCAAGCGTGGCCGGAGGAGCCCGTCCACTCACCCTCCAAGGTGTCCGGTCTGTGGTGCGAAGGGAGATTCAAGACTCTGTTCTTGGGCCCCTACGCCAGCTTGAGGCCCGGGTGGCACAGCTTACGGGCATGCCCGTTGTCCCGCCTGCACAGCCCCCAGCACAGCCCCATCCTGGGCCGTGAAGGAACAGTGGCAACTGCCTATGGGTGGGGATATCAGTTCCACTGTTGCCATCTGTGGGCTCATGTGCCATGGATATCCCAACCTCCGTCCCCGTCAATTGTGTAAGCCCCCCACATGTGTCATACACCGCCCCTGTATGCGTCTTGTCTGTCTTGTCTGTTAACCTACCCAACCTACCTCCCCAGCTATACCGACTACCTTCACCTGACATACCACTCTCACCTGAAAAAAAAAAAAAAAAAAAGGGCACTCTTAACCCACAAAAAAATTACGCCCCATACATAGCTGTCCATGTTGCACACATGTCCGCTGGACATTGAAACTGTTAATTACAATTGGCTGTACAACAGGTATTAATGTTATCCTGACACCTCTCTCAGGGGTGGAAGGTTTCAAATGTCACACCAAATTACATACAAATGCACAGCTGTTGCTGAGAAAGACATGGGCAGCTATGGGCCTCACCTACATCCCTCCTGCAAATCCAAAGCTTGTTTCCCTACTGTCTTACCCTCTTTGTGACCCCTTTTTCACCACTTTCCTGTCACCCCTTTTTCTTTTCTTTCAAAGAAAATAGCGCGGGTGTCTTGGCGTGTGTTAGCGGAGCTCACCGCCAGTGCATGCTTGAGCTCAGCGCAAGCAGCAGACCTGGTTTTAAGTGCTTAAAAGTGCCTTTGGCACTTTTGATTGACAGGTCCTGTACTCATTTCGAAAGAAAAATAAATTCCTACTGTCAGTCTCGAACCCAGGACCTTGGTAACACTAGTCTGTATGACCTACCACTAAGCCATGCTTCTCGTACAAGAACATAGTGCTAAAATAAATATAACATGTAATAGTAGGAATCAATATAAAGGCAATATAGGATGTGTACTACCCAAAGCATGTCAGGTAGATTTTTAATGTCCGAATTACTGGATTCCCATACTAGTTTAGTGTTAACAGAAACAGCCCTGCTAATTGTTAGCTTGTACATAATAATGTAAGGTAATGTACATATATGAAAGTATGTATATGTACACATATATATATATATATATATATATATATATATATTAATACATATGGAATATAGTTGTAGGTGTCAGTATGCATACACACTCACTACAGGGAACAGGTGAGAGAAATGCAGCAACCTGAATTTACAACACAGCATGAATCATGAGAGACTTACTAACCTTCACACTCACAGAACACTGTCGACAGCATACCACCATGGTACACGCCCTTACAGTCTGAAAGGGCAACGCCTATCTCACATACACTTTTATAGCACTGTCCTGAAATCACAGTGAGGCATGCAATCAGTACACAACTGGCTGAATGCAATTAGCAAATGCTGCCTTACAATTGGTGCAGAGGCCATCACATGGACCTATGCAGATACCTACAAAAGCATCCAGTACTAACACTCCACACATACAATACATTCATTGCACCAAACCGACGGAGAAAGAGAGAGAGAGAGAGAGAGAGAGAAAAAGAAAGAAAGAAAGAAATAACGCAATAAAGGCAGTGATAAAAAAACTGCATCATCACAGCAACAAAACCAAACACAGGTAATGCAAAGTAGCAGGTTAATACTGTGTTTACTGTGAAACCTCCAAATGTAACATAGTTCACTATCTATAGGTATGTCCATGAGATAGGTTGTGTGTACATAGTCCTGATATATATATATACATATGTAATATTGCTGTACATGTCTTCCATACTTAAAACTTCCATAGCTTAGAACACAAGGCCATTTATGCATATGATGCAGTAGTTCCCAGGGTCAGTAGAGGTTCCTCCTTATTGGTGTGGGACCACTGTGTATGTATGGCACTGTTCAGGTACATATCCTGTAGTATGGCCAGGGTTTAATATCAGTCTGTAATGTGGTGCTATGTCCTCTAGGGGTGAATGTATCACACATCCAGGGATACCATTTTGTAACAGTGATGCTGTGTGTTCTGCAATGTTGAGGGTGGCCCTCACCTGGACATGTGAGATGATAGGAAGGTTACATTCATCTGTGATAACTAATTCCACTTGTGTAGGAGAATGGGGGGGGGGATACCTGCATCTAAATTGTCTGCAACAATGTTGCCAATATCTGTGCATTTGGTGAATGTGAAGCATATTACCACTGCTGACCACAGATGCTTTGCCTTCATGTGAATCTGCTCTGTGCTGCAGTAGCCTCCTGCTATTGTTATACAATGTGCCTGTATCTGTAGTCCACTGGACAGGATAAATAAGTGGTGTGCATACGGTCTGGGTTAGATATGTGTGTGCACATTACATGCACTATGTGGGATGTCTGTGGTAAGCTTTTGCAAAGGGGCCAGCAGTGTGTGTTGTGGCTTCCACTGGCCCAGGGGGCTGCATGGATAGCATCGCAGTCCTAACTAGTGAATAACTGTGTAATTACATACATACATAGCAAGGTAGTGTACTGTGCTTGTGGTGTTGTTGGGATATGTATATCCAGGCTGGGTAATGTGTGTCCACATCACAGTGTTGGATGGCAACACACATACAGTATGTTGGGATGAACACCCAGAGTGTTTCAGAAGTGTTGCCTGTGCAGAAATATCTGGCCATTACCTGCGCATCCCCCACAACACACACACATGCAACATATGGCAGAAGTAGTATAGCAGTACACATAGGTTCATAGGTTCATACTAGGCTATTTGCCCTAGGGCATTGATAAGCCTAGCCAGAATGTGTTTGTCTTTTGCCACCCATTTAAAATTTATTTTGCTATGCCCTTTTCTGAGGTTAGTATACTGTGCCTCTGTCTAACAGGGACATAGAAGTGATACCCGGGGTACAACTATGATCTCCCATCCACTCATCCAGATTCCTATGGAAGAGAGTCAATGAGGGACTCTGCCTAACCTGTACTGTGAGTTCATTACAGAGTGAAGGGAGCCTCTGGGTTATGAATCTGTCCCTCCAGCATGTCCTATTTATTTCAGTGCTAAGGTTCAGGTCTCTTGAGCGTGTGGCTGTATGGGATTTTGATTTCCTGAGGTGCAGCATGTCCATTACTTCTGGGTTGGACATGGCTGTATACGTCAGGCACAGATTGCCTCTGAACAGGCAGTATCCCACTGAGTCCAGCTGGAGTTTCTTTAACCGGGCAGCATATGGCATCTGTTTGAGCCCTTTGATCCTCTTGATGAGGTACTGTTGGGGTTTTTCCAGTTGCTGTAGGTGTCTGGTTAGGTACATCCCAAAAGGGGCATTGTACTCAATTATAGGCCTGATGATGGATGAGTAAAGAGGCACGATGACCTCCCCTGATGTACATGTGAATCCCTTCTTGATTAGCTGGGCTATATAACATGTTTTTCGATCCACTTTGGCCACGTGGTTGTCAAATAACAGATTGCTATCAAGTTTGTTCCCCAGGTCCCCAATTACTTCTTCTATAGTTAATGGCTTAACACCTATGTGGTACTTTGCCACCAATGTGGAGGTGTGGGTATCTTTGATGAATATTGATACTCCCCCTCCTTTTGTTGTTTGGTCCAAGTGTTGGGGCCAAGAATGGTAACAGGTATAACTTGGTAGTGCTCATGTGCTCTTGGGAAACCTGAACCAGGTTTCTGTTACTGCACAGATATCGATGTCCATAATGCTAAGTAGAGTTTTGAGTGCGTGTATCTTGAGGTTTAGACTTCTGGCGTTGAGTAGCATTACTCTTAGTTCCTCATCCTTTGTGATATTTATGGATATGGGTTTGCCTTATGAGCCTTGACTAATAAAGGCACTATGGGTGTAGCAAGAGCCTTTGCCAAAATCCAAAAGCCCAGGGGTGACAGGTGCAAGCTGTCCCTAGCAAAGCATCGTGGCTTGTACAGCATATCATCCCAAGCTGACATGCATTGGATCACCTTTGAATGACACCAGTACTTCAGTCAATTGTTGAAAGTGCCGTCAGTGTGCCTGATGATAGAGTCACCTATTACAAGTGTATGAGGTGTGTTGTTTACTGTTAAGGGCTGTGAGTGTTCAGCACATTGGCTTTGTGAGATATGTGTTGCATGTGTTTTGTTTTGGGGTAGCGGTTGCTTGAGTGTCTGCTTTGGAGGTCTCTGCTGCTTAGGCAGATCTTTATTTTGAGCCTCCGAGTATGTTTTTGTGTGATTATGTGTTTGTTTTGCTGTCGTGGTAGATCTATGTGAGACTGAAATTATAGTGAGTGTGGTTTCCTTCTCCTCCTGACTGGTTATGGCAGTATTGAGTAGAGAGAGCCTAGCCTCCAGTTTGGTATATGGTTGCATCACTCACATGTGTTTGAATTTGTTGTTAGGATAGGGGGTTGTCTGTGTACATGAGGCTGTTATAACATTGCCTCTGGATTACCACACTCACCAGCTGGACTGGAGAGGAGATTGACAACTGAACTTTGGACATGCTAGAATACTATTGTGAATTCCGTAATAATTGAAAACAAGGTCTAGTGGGGAGTGAGGGTGTACTAATATTAATTTCTACTGATGACTGATATAATAGCTTCAGTGAGCAAGTGCCAGGTAACTTAAGTGCAATGTGTTACAATTAACTAAATGCAAAAATGACAAGCAGTCACTTTCTTTCAAGTGTAACAAGGAAATAAGTACAGTAAGCAATGCAGATGTCAGTAGTGATTCACAGAAGTGCTGAGAAGCTGTGTATTATGTGGAATTAGCGTACCAGTGAAATAACAAGCTAACAAATAAGCATATAAACAAAGCTAGATTCAGGAGGCTTGGATGTAGTGTATGCTACAGCAAACAAGGTGTACCAATGTCAGTAAGATACAGTTCAAATATGCAGGCACTATAAACCTTAAACCAGAAGTTCCCAGCTATGAATGGCAGAGTACAGCCTATTCTCACACAAGAGTGCAGACCACAAACCTTGTTAATGTTAAATAACTGACCTGAAGGCCAACTGCTTATACCAGAACTAATACACTTGGACACTGGGCTCTCAATCAGCAGTTCCCAACTTAGAAGGATGAAAGCTACCTGTCCTGCCACCACAGTGCTTGCCACAAACCTTTCTAATGTAAAACAACTTGTCTGAAGGCCAAGTGCTTAATCCAAAAGACTTAGAATGATAGCTACACTTTAATCAAGTTACAACCAAGCAGTAGTAACTACAATTTAATACTTCATGTATAGAATGTGTACCATATATTGCTGACATACTCTGCTGATATCCTGTTTGTGTACTTTTCCAGGGAGATATGGCTCCAAAAAGGAACCCTGCATACTTTGCTGCAGAGGATGAAGTGATCCACCAGAGCCTGGTGCGTGACTATGACATCCTGTTTTCACGCACCACCCAGAATCAGCAGGAGAGGTCTGCACTGTGGCAAAACCTTGTCAGCAGGATAAATGATGTTGGCATGCATGATAGGACATATGAGCAGGTGAGACATCACTGCAGTGATTTGATTAGAAATGTCCGCCAGCGTGCTGCAGATGTCCGCAGGCAACAGGTTGCCACAGGTGGGGGGGGGGGTGGCCACACATCCCCCCCTCACCAGACAGGAGGGTCTACTGCTAAGTGTCGTGGATCCAACCCCAGAACAACAACAGCATCAGACTTGCATCATGATGGAGGTTGGATCCACACAGCAGCAAGACACTGAGCATGCAGGTAAGATGCCATATGTACATATGACTGTTCTGTACACTGTTACTTCATGCATGCATAAGGTGTGCACGTGGTATGTATCTGTCATCATGATATGTAATTGTGCATGTGTGATACTGGCATTATGAGCAGCTGATGTGTATAAGGGAACTGGTGTACTACTGTACTGTATCATATGCAAAAACAATGGCACACTTGTGCCCACTGACATTACTTTCTTCATATTTCCAGGTCCCTCCCATCTAGCAACGAGGCAGGCCATACATGCTGGTGAGTGTGTTTATCATTACCTGAAAAACTATTTATAATAATAGTAAGAGTAGTGTAACTCAGTAGTATACATGCTGGTGAGTGTGTTTAATAATACCTGCAATACTCAAGTTAATACTAGTAAGAGTAGTGTAACTCAGTACTGATGTGTGTGTACTGTGGGGTGTGCATGTGTGCAAATGTGCCTGTGCCCATGTGTGTGTGTGTGTGTCCATGAGTGCATGTGTCCATTTCTGAATGTGTGCATTTGTATTGAAGTGCATCACCGTAAAATATGTATTGAGACTGTAATCTGTGTTCCATGTTTTCCTCCCGTAGGTTCTGGTGCTGCTCTGGTGACCTGCAGCAGGGAACCTGAATCTTGTGCCCCAGGTACTGATGATGAGGAAATGTCTATAATGATGCAGGAAGGTGTGTCTGGGTCTGCCATTGGTCAGCCAATTGACAGTACACAGCTGTCAACCCCTTCAATGCGCACAGTCATCCTGCCGTTACATCCTTTGTCACCATTATCCCTAGGTGATAGACAGTATGCATTGGGCATAGATCAGGGTAATGTGGTACCTGTGGTACATGCATCCCCACAAAGCAGCCATGAGCAGGGTCCTCCAATGGTACCACGCAGACAATCGCCCATGGGTTCTCGTGGGGGCATCCGTGGCCGTACTGCCTCTGGCTGACGTGCCCAAGGAGGTATGTCAACCTCCACTATGTTTCGGACTGTTATGCAGGCACAGGCGCATATGGAAAGGTACACCAGACAGGGTCTGAGGGAGCTGACAGCATGTCGCACAGCCATGACAGATGGCATGCGTGACATTGCGAATGCTATTCGTAATTTCACAGATGTCGCTGACAGACGTTGTGGGGACATACAACAGCTGCTCCACAAACAGATGTCCATGGGCCAGGGCGATGGTGTGCGTTTGCGGCGTCGACGTGGCCATATGCCGGCAACAGCACCAGCTGGCAGTCGCCGCAGACGACAACAGGCCCACTCGCGCACCTCAAGTGCCAGCAGCAGCCCCAGCAATGCTGGGTTAGTGCTGTCATCAGGACGCCCCAGGAGACCACGTGCACATGGCTCTGGACAGTCCCAACAGGGAACTGTGTCCAGTCAACACACACCCGCTTCAGATGACAGTACCCAGTCTGGGTTAGTACCGGATACGGTCCGTAGCACCCCTGCCAGGCACAGGTACCATGTCCGTGCCCACAGACACTGATCTGGATGGACATGACAGGTGCAGTCTGTGGCTGTCCACAAAATCCTGTACATGGCAGCCATTATGTGGGACTGTGTGCGTGCTTACACACATGCAGAAATGTAACACCTATGGCAAACACATACACACACACACTGCACCAACACTGGTCCACCCTGTACTGCTGCCCCTCACAAACACACATACACACACATGTCAATTGGTGGTACCAGTGGCTGGCTTGGGCATACCTAACCCACACCCTGTGCATATGATGACACTGTGCCACCTCTTGCATACTACAACATCTGTGCAGGAAAAGGTAAACACGTTGCTGATGCACAGGGTGACTGCATAGATGTGTATAAGTAGTAACATGTTGGTAACTGTTCACTGTTCCACTATGATTGTGTGTATATCCCAGCATTCCTGCTGCAGTAACTGTATGAATGTCCTGAATTGTTATCTGCACCCATACTACTTACCAAAGTGTACCAGCTGCACATCATCACATGCTACCATTGACTATGGGAATGTGCATCATGTGCTGTATTGTAGATTCAGCTATATGTATCTGTTCTGTCACACATGCATTTGCACACACCCTGCTACCCCCACACATGCACACGCTCACCTGCCATTTCCATTATTTATTACCCTACATGAGTAGCTGTCGACACATGACAGGTACACATTTGGAAAGTGCACTATTTGGATTACTACCGATTTCCTCTTCTCTACCTGTACTCACAGGGTTCAGGCAACCTCATTAGTTTAAAAGTGTAATGTGCATCAGGTACTGTGCCACATCCAACATGTTTTCCATACGGAAATGCACACACAGAAACATCCCACATCCACACACTTGCCACATTCAGATTTCAAAACACTATCTAGGTATGTTCTGGTACATGTGCATGTTACAGTAGCATGTAGCACTATACTGAGTACTGGCAGTTGTCTGTTGTCTGTTGTCATGTTGTTTGTATAGGGTGCTGTCAACATCACTGTTTGTTAAGGGAAATGTGCACCCTGCAGTGCGTAGCCCCATTTGGCAAAAGCCACATCCCACCCCCAGCATTATGCACATACACTAACCCCACTCACACTAAAACACATACTTTCCATTTGCAAGATTCAAACTCCTACCTAACTGTGTTATGACACTAGAGACAGACACATTAGCAGAGTGCGCTATTTGCATTAGTGGGAGAAATCCTTTCTAATGCTGTACTTAGAGGGTGCTGACATCATCTGTGTTTAGGAAGAGGGATGTGCACCCTGTAGTGTGTTCTCCCAGTTGGCAAAAGGCACTTTTCCCTCACAGCATTATGCACACACACAAACCCCACTCACACTAACTCACATACATTCCCTTTGCAGGATTCAAACCCCTACCGATGTTATGACGCTAGAGACAGACGCATTAGCAGAGTGCGCTATACGAATTACTGGGGAGCTTTAATTCAGGTAATATAGTTATAGAGTGCTGACATCATCAGTGTTTCAAAAGGGGAATCTGCATCCTGTAGTGTACTTTCACAGTTGCTAATAGGGGCATTTCCCGCACACACATAGATGTGTTTGAGGTTTGCATATGTGGGGGATCCAGTACTCCAGTGTGATTAGTATATGGTTCGATTGCAACAATGAGGGAAATACTTCAAGTGGTGAGCATTTTGTACTCATGTTTGTGATGATCACGTCTAGTATATTTTCCCCTCTTGTGGGAATGTTGACTACTTGTTCCATAGCTAAAGAGTTTCTGAACTATGGGAACCCTAGAGCTTGGGTATTGTGGCTTGAGTAATGTTCACAGTCTATGTTTGGGTAGTTGAAGTCACCCAGTATGATGGCGTTTGCAGAGAAATCTATACTCTCCTGTGTCGTCATGAAGGCTGTGTGGGATTCCTGAGTTTGAGAGGGTGATGTAAGAGCTCCTCTGTGTCTCTTTCCTTGTGGTCCAGGGAGGTACGTCTCAGGTTGTTCACACCAGCATGGACAATGACTGCCTCATACTTGTACTTGCTGTGGAGTGACCTGAGTGCTTGTGTTATGTGGCACATTCTATCACCCGACAGGTAGCTAAATGTGACCCTCACCTTGCTCAGTCTGGAGAGTGGGATGTCAGTGTGTCTGACTATGGCATCACCTATTATAGGTGTGTCACACATTGTGTTTGGCCTTATGGGCTGTGCCTGTTAAGAACACTGACTTTGTGAGGTCTGTGTTGCTTGTGATATGTGTTCATGTGGGATGCAGCGTGTCTGGCCATGTCATTTCTGTCCGTGGTCTGGTAAGTATCACCTTTGGTGACATAGGTATTCATATGTCAGCTGGTGAGCATTTGCAGTGTTACCTACTGAAAGTTTTACAGCTTGTTTGTTGTACAATGGACTACATGCAGCCCTGCTTACAGTATCTATGTTTGCATGCATGTTTCCTTGCAGTTACCCTGGAATACTGATCCGACCTGCCATGCAGAGTTACACAGCTTCTGTGGACTCCTAGTGACATCTGCATAGCTTACTATATGTATGTTCATGTCTCACTTGACAGAATGTCACTGTTTCTCCTGTTCATATGTGCGTTGCCTGTGACACTTTGCATATGACTTACCTGGCATCTGTCCACGTGAGCAGTCATATATGCCACTGCAGGACTCTAAACCTGATGATGCACACACTCGAAACAGTCCTCAGCATGGAGAACATCTCTATCTGTGCAGTAACAGATACCGGATTCAGGGCTACCAACAGCACCCCAGCACTACCACGTTATACCTCAT
The DNA here is from genome assembly GCF_019279795.1 of Protopterus annectens. Lineage (NCBI taxonomy): Eukaryota > Metazoa > Chordata > Ceratodontiformes > Protopteridae > Protopterus > Protopterus annectens. The sequence continues at coordinate 777,397,219 of NC_056735.1, forward strand.
ACCATGCTTTTCAGGCCCAAAACTTGCACAAAACCACAAAAGGAGGGGGTGTATTGATATTCATCCAAGATACCCACACCTCCAGGTTGGTGGCAAAGCACCAAACATCAGAGACTATCCATATGCAAGTAACAATGGGTAAAACTGTCTTCCAGGTTATAGCCTGCTACAGACCACCCTCACAAACACAAGAACCGCACTTGGCCTTCCTGAAAACAGTTGGAAATATGTAGGTCTGTCCATACACCATTATATTGGGTGAGTTAAACTACCCAAACATAAACTGGGAGCATGACTGTAGCTCCAACACCCTAGCCCAAAGATTACTAGAATTTATATACCAAAATGCTATGGAACAACTTGTTACCACTCACACAAGCGGGGAAAACATACTGAACCTGATCATCACCAACATGGGGACTCTATGCTCCAGACCAGAATTGTATCCCTCACTGGTAAGATCAGACCATAAACTAATCTCACTGGATATTCACATCCCAAGGCCACCCCCTGCACAGAAGAATACAGTCAACAACTCATGTAAAGCATGTTCACACTCCTCATAAATGATGTGGAAACCTTCAAAGCCCCCAGGCCTGTTGAAAATATGGACCAGACTGCAGATACCTGTATAAAGGCATTCTATGGCCACCTTCAGGAATGCATGGATCATGCAATCCCAAATAAAAGCAAGACCCAATCCTCCAAAGGCAGACGTCCTGTGTGGTGGACACCAGCCATAAACAAACTATACAATAGAAGGATGAAGCTACTAAATGATACAACAAACTCCCAAAATGTGAAGGCATCACTGATGAGTATTAGAAGAAAACTACAGGCACTCATAAGATTGTCTAAGGCCATCTTTGAGAGAAGATTCCACAAGACACTGAGGATAATCACAAGGCTTTCTTTAGTTATGTTAGGAACCTGGGTGGTAATTCCCAGATATGCTCAGAGGTAGTCCAAGATGTCAAAAGAAATACCAAACACACAGACATTGCCAACATCCTAGTGGACAGGTTCACTGCCAACTTCTCCCCCCTCCACACCAAAAACGCAAATATTTCTCCCAGCAGAGTGCTGCCCCCCCTGACATCTCAGATGCTCAGGTAAGAGCTGCCCTCTCCAAAGCAATAAACACTGCATCAATGGGACCAGACAGTGTCCCATGCTGTGTCCTACATGAACTCCAAGAAGAGCTACACCCAGACATAACACTACTGTTCAATCCCAGCCTTACTACACGATATGTGGCCAAAGAGTGGCGTACAGCAACAGTGGTCCCTCTACATTTAGGTGGTGCCTTAATGGATCCTGGACACTATCGCCCCATAAGTCTGAATAGCTTGGTCTGCAAAGCTATGGCAAGGATCATCATGAACCTCATAAATATAGATATTGGGGACCTACAGACACTGCATCATACACAGTTTGGCTTTGTTAATGGCAGATCCTGCCTCTCAAACCTGTTTGATTTCTTTGAAACAGTCACCAAGGCCACTGTCAAGGGGAAGGAGGTCTACACAGTCTACCTGGACCTTGCATAAGCCTTTGATACAATACCCCACTTGTGCATTCTAGGGAAGCTCACCAGTGTACATATTAACCCCTATGTCACTACATATATTGCACAGTGGCTCAAGGGCAGAACACACATGGTTAGAATTGCTGGAGCCATGTCAGCCTCAAAACCAGTTACAAGTGGTGTCCCACAAGGCTCAGCCCTGGGATCTGTCTTGTTCAGTATATATTTATCAGAGGTACAGGCCAACATGGAAGGACTGTGGCTGAGCAAGTCGCAGATGACTGCAAACTGGACGCCATAATCAACTCTCCAGCCAAAACACGCATCCTCCAAAAGGGCCTCTTAGAAACAGACGACTTGTGCCACAGCCATGGCCTCAAGCTGAATGCCAAAAAGTGTATAGTATAGTCATCCCCTTTGGCAAAAACAAAGTGACCACAAAGTACCACATATGTGTTAATCCATTAAGTACAGAAGAAGGAATTATGGACCTTGTGGTACACAAGTTGATAGCATTCTCTCATTTGACAACCACGTGGCCAAAGTGGTTAGAAAAACATTTTATATAGGCCACCTCATCATGAAGGGATTCACATGTAGATCAGGGGAGGACATTGTGCCTCTTTACTCATCCCTCATCATGCCCATAATTGACTACAATGCCCCTGTCGGCATGCACCTTACCAGACACCTGCAGTAACTGGAAAGACCACAAAAGTACCTCAACAAGAGGATCAAAGGGCTCAAACAGATGCCACATACTGACTGGTTAAAGAAACAGCAGCTCTACTCAGTGGCATACTGCCTCTTCATAGGCAATCTGTGCCTGACATATAAAGCCATGTCAAACCCTGACTTAATGGTCATGCTGCACCTCAGAATATCCAAATCCCATCAAGCTACACGCTGGAAAGACTTGAACCTCAGGAGTGATATACATAGGACATGCTGGAGGGACGCATTCATAACTCAGAGGCTCCCTTCACTCTGGAATATTATCCCAATACAGGTTAGGCAGAGTCACTCAGTGACTGTCTTCAAGAGGAATATTAATGACTGGATGGGACATTGTAGGTTTACCCTGGGTATCACTTATGTGTCACTGTTAGACAGAGGCACAGTATACTAACCTTGGAAAAGGGCATAGCAAGATAGATTTACAATGCATGGTGAAAGCCACACACATTCTGGCTAGGTTTATAAATGCCCTAGGGCAGATAGCCTAGTATGAACCTATGAACCTATGTATCTTGTTCACCATTGGCCCTATGTGCTGTTAATAATCACCAATGCAATCTCAATACTATGGTAGCATGTGCAAAGGTCAGTTGTCCGTCACCTCTATGGTACAGTTGTGGAATATGTGAGTCATGTAGTAATGTCACAGCTGCCACATGTACACAGTCAACCCTATCCCCTACCCATGGATGTACAACACATGTATGAGATGGCAACACATAGCCAAACTGTGGACTAAGCACTCTGAACCCAGTACTGGCATAACCTGTCAGGTGGCATGAAATACTACAGTGACTGCAATACCAGTCTGATGTAGACCTACACTGACAGCAATAGAAGCACAGGAACACACCGGGCCATTCGTGGAGCCTAAGAATGGCATCCTGCCTGAGTGGCAGACACCTCTGCAGCTGGCACACAGGCATATGTTAGGCCTGAACACAGCACGCATAACACAGAGCACACAAATCCTGTGTGCCAAACAAGCACAGTCTGTACAGCTATACATCACTCCTGCTGCAGTTGTGTTAGGTACTTTTGTTGTCCGGTACAGTGAGGTCATGCTCACCAGGCTGGACAAGGTGAAGGTCACAGTGATATGCTCATGGGGCACTATGGTCCACCACATAACACAAGCATAAAGGTCAGTCAGATGCATGGACACATATGATTCAGTCATTGTCCATGCCACTACAGCTGACGTGTGATGTCCCTCACTGGAATACATGATAGGGAACATGGAAGGGCTCACTGAGCAAGTGGCACAGGCTGGTAGAACCCTGACCTTGGTTGGCATCATACCCTCACCAGGAATGCTGACATATTACTGAATGCTAATGAATTACTGTAGCTACAACACCCTAGCTGAAAGGTTCTTAGCATGCAGTCACTGCATTGCTATGGAACAACTTCTTACCACTCCCACAACAGGTGAAAACATGCAGCACCTGTTCATCAACAACATGTAGACTATATGCCCCAGACCAGGTGTGTATCCCTCACTACTAGGTTGATAGCATCTACATCTCACACTGTATATCCACATCCCACATGCAGCACCTGCACAGCAGACCACAGTCATAATGTTACCCAGTGCAAATACCATGTATTCACATGTGGCAGGCATCACATGTGGCAGGCATCACACATGGTAACTATTGAAGGTCACAGGTACATATGTGTATTTGGCAAACACATACATCATGTGTGCATTGCCATAACTGGTTTAATCGATGTCATGCATTATTGTGAGAAACAACCCGCACACATGGGCATTCTGTGTGAGCAAAACACACACGACATGTCTGGAATCAAAAGCCATAAATAATTGTGCTATTGTTTAGAAAGGGGTATGTGCATCCTGTAGTGTGTTTTCCCAGTTGCCAAAAGGGATGTTCCTTTCATACAAACATACACACACACTAACCCCCCTTCACACACACTTGCCACTTGCTGGATTCAAACCCCTACCTAACTATGTTATGACACTAGAGATGGACGCATTAGCAGAGCGCGCTATTCGTATTACTGGGATATTTCTTTTCTCCTGATATACTTATAGGGTGCTGACATCATCGGTGTTTAGAAAGGGGAATGGGCATCCTGTGGTGTGTTTTCACAGTTGCCAAAAGGGATGTTCCTTTCATACACACTTACACACACACTAACCCCCCTTCACACACACTTGCCACTTGCTGGATTCAACCCCCTACCTAACTATGTTATGACACTAGAGACGGACGCATTAGCAGAGCGCGCTATTCGCATTACTGGGAGATTTTCTTTCTCCTGATATACTTATAGGGTGCTGACATCATCAGTGTTTAGAAAGGGGAATGGGCATCCTGTGGTGTGTTTTCACAGTTGCCAAAAGGGATGTTCCTTTCATGCACACTTACACACACACTAACCCCCCTTCACACACACTTGCCACTTGCTAGATTCAAACCCCTACCTAACTATGTTATGACACTAGAGACGGACACATTAGCAGAGCGCGCTATTCAGATTACTGGGAGATTTTCTTTCTCCTGATATACTTATAGGGTGCTGACATCATCAGTGTTTAGAAAGGGGAATGAGCATCCTGTGGTGTGTTTTCCCAGTTGCTAAAAGGAACATTTCCCTCACACAGACTTGCACACAGACCAACCACAATCAGCCACACACACACACACACTCTGGATAAGCTGTCATTCCCTAGGGCAAACAGCCTAGTGTTGACCTCTACACCCATATGTTTAACTGTCAGATGCACATTATTTGGTGCTGATAGCAGTGTTTGCAGGTCTTTATTGCCATAACATTTCCTGTTTGTATGAAGAACTTGTGTATCTGTGGAAGATGTTTGCATATGGGGGAAATCCACTATATCATGTATGTCTCTGTAGTCATTTAAGTGTGAGCACTGGTCAGATTGCTATAATGTTGTTGGTTACTGGAATAACACGTACATATACCAGATATATGTGGCAAAATGCTAAACTGATATTTGGACTAAGTGTGTGAGCATGCCCAGTTCAGCCTTCCCATGGCATGTTGTGTGAAAGATGTCTCATTTATCAAAGTGTGTGAGCATGCCCAGTGTGAGCTTTCCATATGTTGAACTCTGCAGCCCATCACATTTGTGGATGAGTGTGAACTTCAACAAATATCTCCTGTTTATGGTTGTGTGTTCTGTGTCATGTTGTGTAGTTACTGTCCAAATGCTTTTTGTGTGAACACAACAGGGATTATACTGTGCCTGCAGGGTTTGCATGGGATACTTTGCATACAATTGTCAACATCCGTTCATACTGACCTAACACTGTAGTACTGTATAGTGTAGTGGTTCAGTACTTTCACTGTGGTGGACAGTATCCTGGGCTTTAGTCCTATCACTGCATTACATTTCCATAGTGAGCACAACAGCCTGGTTAGGGTCCAGTTGTGCACATCTGACCATGTTGCATTATGTTCAGATATTAACTACTTACAACAGCCTCGTCCAACATCAGTAGTGTATTCCACAACATAGGTGTACATTGGCAAACACTACCGATGTGCCCTAGGCCATTTCTAATGCTAGTCAGAGAGTGTGTTTGTCCTTCAACACATTGTAAGTGTAGTTTGCCATGATATATATCATGTTTAGTATACTGTGCCTCTGTCTACCCGTGACATAACAGTGATACCCAGGGTCAACCTACCATCTCCCATCCACTCATTAAGATTCCTGTTGAGGAGAATCAACGAGTGACTCTATGGATAAGCTGTACTGGTAGTTTACTCATGCGTGGGGGTGGCTTCTGTGTTATGGATAATGCAGTACAGCTTGTCCTATGTATGTCAATGCTGGGGTTCAGGTCCCTCATGTGCATAGCTCACTGCCATTCAGATTGTACAAGGTGCAGCATGTTCATTGATTCCAGCTTGGACATGGCTTTCTACATGAGGCACAGCTTGCGTCTGGGTGGCCAGCATGGCAGTGTGTGGAGTTGCACTCTGTTTAATCAGGCAACACATTACATCTGTTCAAGCACTTTGATACTCCTGGTGAGGTACTGTTGTGGACTTTACAGTTGATGGAGGTGTCTGCTGAGGTACACCCCACAGGGGCTGTTGTAGTCAATTGTAACGCTGATGAAGGATAACTGCAGAACCACAATGACCTCCCCTTATCTAGATGTCATAACCTTCATGATTAGGTTGGTATATGGATTGTTTCTGTTAACACTGCAGCCACATGTTTGTCCACTGCAGGATATCTATCACCTTGTGTACCCAGGTCTGTCATTACATGTTAAGTATGTAATGGGTTAACACCTATGTGGTAATTGGTGGTCACTTACTGTATATCCACAGAGGTTGACTATACAGTTTTCTCCATTTAACTTGCTGACATGGCTATGGCACCAGTTGTCTGTTTCTATGTGGCCCTTTTGTGGGATGCTTGTATCAGCTGGAGTGTCAGATATATTGGGCAGTTTGTAGTCCTCTGAAAACATGTTTAGGCACAGTCCTTACATGTTGGCCTGTACCTATGGGGCATATATACCAGACGGGGAAGGTCCCAGGACCAAGCTTTGTGGGATACTTGTTATATGTGGTTTGTAGTCTGACATGGCTGCAGCATGTCTGACCATGTCAGTTCTGTCGTTGGTCTGGTTTGCAACCCCTCTAGTGACATAGGGGTGTATATATAAGCTGGTGAGCATATCTATATTGAACACATAGGATATTGTATGGAAGGCTTTGCAAGGTCCAGCTACGCTGTGTGGACCACATTGCCCTCATCAGTGACCTCAATTACTGTTTCAACTGAGTCACACATGGTTAGGGGCAGGGTCTGCACTTAATAAACCCACACTGGGTAGGGTCGGGTGTCAATAGATCCCCAATATCTTTATGTCTGCGGTACATGCTGATCCTTTCCATAGCTGTGCAGACCAAGCTTCTCAGGATTCTGTGGTGGTTGTTTTTAGTATCCATTCAGGCGACACCTTTCTTGAGAACGACCACTGTTGTTGTACACTGCTCTTTGGGTACATATCCTGTGGTAAGGCTGACATAATGTCAGGGAGGCAGCAGTCTGCTGGGAAAGATATTTTGCATTATTGGGGGGGGGGTTGCACTGCACCTGTCAGGATGTATGTTGGCAATAAGTGTGTGTGTTTGGTATGTTGTTTGTAATATTTGTGTGATCCAGAGCATATCTGGGAATTCACAACACACTTCCTACCATCAGTTGCAACAGCCTTGGGATTATCCTTAGTGTCCTGTACAATTTGTATCATAATAGGTTCATAGGTTCATACTAGGCTATCCACCCAAGGGCATTTGTAAGCCTAGCCACAGTGTGTGTGGCTTTTGCCACCCCTTGCTATGTGAATATTATGGCCATTTATGATTTACTTAGCTGTGCCTCTGTCTGGACATGACACAGTAAAGACCCCCAGTGTACATCTACAATTATCCATCCATTTTGCAAACTTCCTGTTGAAGAGTGTCAGTGAGGGGCTCTGCCTAACATGTAGTGGTATTCTGTTCCAGGGTGTGGAGAGCCTCAGGGTTAGGTATCTGTCCCTCCAGCACATCCTATTTGCTTATGTGTTGAGATTGACATCTCTGACTCACACAGCTCCGATGGCTTTGAGTTTTCTGGGGTGGAGCATGTCCATTACTTCTGTGTTGGACATGGACTTGTACAACAGACATACAATGCCTCTGTGTAGGCAGTATGTGACTGCATTCAGCTGTGGTGTCTGCAGCCAGGCAGCATATGACATATATTTGAGACCCTTTCTAACTCTTGGTGAGGTACCTTTGAGGTCTTTCTAACTGCTGCAGGTGCCAGGTAATGTACATCCCAAATGAGGCATTGTACTACATTATGGGTCTGATGAGGGAACAGTATAGGGGCACAATGACCTTTGTTGACGTAGATGTGAATCCTTTCATGATACAGTGTCCAATATAGACAGTCTTCCTAGCCAAATTGGCAATGTGACTGTCACATAACAGGTTACTGTCCACTTGTGTCACTAGGTCCCTGACTACTCCTTCCATACATAATGATTTACCACCTATGTGGTAATTTGTGTGTACCTTGTTTTGTATTTGGTGGTACATTCATACTGTCCACTGTCTTCAGGACAGCGGGGTGGGGTTCCTGTGTGTGAGAGTGTGGTCTGTAGCATGCTACAGACTGTACAGCAGTCTTGCCTACGGTTAGTTGCACATGGGTGGACTGCAGTGACGTAAGCATTGTCAGTTAACTGGGCATATAGGTGTCTGTGCTGAATATGGATACTCACCCTCCTTTTATGTTTTGTTCCAGGTTTTGTGGCCATAACACATGATATGTGGTATTGCCTGGTAGTGCTGGTGTGCTGTCACGAGGCTTGCAGCAGGTTTCTATCACTGGACAGACATCAATGTTCTCCATACTGGGGAGGGCCTCAGGAGCATGCATATTGAGGTTTACACGTCTGGCATTGATCAGCATTACCCTTCTGTTTCTTTCCAGTTTTGTTTTCTATGGTGGTGGGTTAGTCTTTTCGGCCTTGCCTACAAAAGGATCTCTGTAGGTTGCAAAAGCCTTAGGCAATATCCAGACGCCCATGGGTAACAGGTGCAAGCCATCCCTGGAACAGCAGCATGTCTCACTATGGAGTCACCTATTACAACTGTATCAGGCATGTTGTTTCTCCTTCTGTCCTGTGACTGTTTGGCACACCAGCTTTGTGTACTATGTGTTACATGTGCTATGTCTGGAGGTTGTTTTATTGGGTGTCTGCTTTGGAGGCTTGTGTTGGTGTTGTGTGTTTGTAATTAGGGCCTCTGGGAATGTTTTTGTGTTTATGTGTTTGGTTTACAGTCGATGTAGGTCTATGTGGGACTGGGTTTGTGGGGTATGTGGTTACCTTGTCCTCCTGACTAGTTTTGACAGTACTGATTTGGGGGTGCTCAGGCTCCGGTTTGGCTGCCTGGTTGCATCTATCACATATATTTGTATTTATTGGGGTGAGTTGTTGTTGTGTGTGTACTTGGGACAGGTGTCACATTGCCTCTGGATTCACAGATTCTACTTGTTTTGCCTGGCCTTAGTGGATTGTATATGTGGACACATTTTATTGCCATACTAGTGATCACTGATTACTTCACTTTTTATGTTTGATCTATCATGTGGTAGCTTCCTCATTCTCTTCAATGGTTTAGTAATTGCTGGAGTCCAGCATGCCAGATGCCTGGGTGTATGGTATTGTGTCTTGTTGTTATTTGTGATTGCAGACTCCAAGCACTCTTGGCTGTGTTCATGGAATGCCTGTATAACATGTTCTGCAGTGTGTCCCATATTCTGGACTTGCACAGGGCCTTTCATGGATTCCACATTGGTTTGTAGGGGTGCAAGCTATGCTTTATACATGTGTTTCACTGTGGTTTTCTGGCCAGGGACTGGGGTTGGGATGTGTAACTACAGTGTGATTACTCTATGGTCTGGTCTTACCAGTGAGGGATACACTTCTCATCTTGACATCCAGTACATATTTCTGATTATCACATCCAGTATGCTTACCCCTCTTGTGGAATTGTTACATTTTGCATGTCCATTTTATTTGATGGATTCTGGGAAATTTTCTACAAATGTGTCGGTGCTAGTATAATACAAAGAGTATAGTGACAAACTTCTCAAAAGCTGACTTCACACTTCTTCAGACTGAGATGGTATCCTTTAAGCCCACTGGGCCAGTGGAAACCACAACACACAATGGTGACTCCTTCACAAACGCTTTCTACAGACATCTCCAAGAAAGCATGGACCATGCAATCACAAATAAAACCAAGACCTTCTCCACCAAGGGAAAGTGGCCTGTCTGGTGGACCCCAGCCATAAACAAACTGTATAACAACTGAAGGATACTAATGCAAGACAGAGCTACATCTCCTAAAGGGAAGGCAGCTGTGATCAGCACTAGTAAAAAGCTACATTCTCTCATAAAGACATCCAAGGTCAACTTTGAGACAAAAATCACCAAAGACAATAAAGATAACCACAATGCCTTCTTCAGTTATGTCAGAAACCTGGGTGGGAACCCTCAGATATGCTCAGAGTTGGTACACAACAACATAAATTTCAGTGACCCGACAGATATTGGCAACATTCTGGGAGACAGGTTCAGTGCAATTTTCTCCCTCCCTCACCCCCAAAAGAAGATAGTTATCACAGCTGAATGTAACCTCACTGTCATCTCAGATGTCCATGCGAGAGCCGCACTCAGCAAAGACAAAAACACAGCATCAGTGGGACCTGATGCTATCCCCAGTTGCATGCTACGTGAACTCCAAGAGGAGCTAAACCCGTATATAAAAATGCTATTTAACCTTAGCCTTGCTACAGGATATGTACCTGAACACTGGCGTACAGCAACAGTGGTCCCACTCCACAAAGGAGATGCCTCCACAGACCCTAGGAACTACCACCACACAAGCTTAACCAGCCTTGTCTGCAAAGCTATGGAAACAGTCACTATGGAGCTCTTAAACAGAGACATTGGTGACCTACAGACTCTTGATCCCACCCAGTTCAGCTTTGTAAAGGGCAGGTCCTGCCTTTTGAACCTAGTTGACTATTTTGAAACTGTCAGTAGGGCCATTGATGAGGGCTAAGCGGTCCACACAGCCTACCTGCACTTGGCTAAGGCCTTTGACACAATACCCCACTCAGGCATCATAGACAAGCTCAACAGCTGAAATTTAAATCCATATGTCACAGGATAGGTTACAAAATGGGTAAAAAACAGAACCTATAAAGTCGACATTGCAGGTGGCTTGTCAGATTCAAAGCCAGTCACAAGTGTGGTGTCCCACAAGGATCTGTCCTGGGACCCCTCTTATTTGGCATTTACTTTTCAGATGTGAAAGCAAACATAGGAGGGTTGTGGCTGACAAAGTTTGCAGATGACTGCAACCTAGGCACCATAGTGAATACATCAGCCGGCACACACATCCTACAGAATGCCCTCACAAAAACAGATAGCTGGTGCCGGAATCATAGCCTGAAACTGAATGCAACTGATGTGTAGTCATCCCCTTTGGGAGGAACAAAGTACCCACAAATTAACACATAGACAGCAACCCTCTGAGCACAGAAAAACAAATCAGACACCTGGGGACCCATGTAGATAGTGACCTCTCGTTTGACACCCATGTTGCCAAAGTGGTTAGAAAGACTTTCTATCTTGCCCACCTTCTCATGAAGGGTTTTCCATCCAGATCAAAGGAGGTAATTGTACCCCTATACTTCTCCCTTATCAGGCCCATGATTGAATACAAAGCCCCATTTGGTATGTACCTCACCCAGCACTTGCAACAGCTGGAGAGACCCCAAAAGTACCTTACCAAGAGGATCAAGGGTCTACAACACATGTCATATGCTTCCAGACTAAAGAAAATCCAGCTCTATTCAGTAGCATACCACCTACTTACAGGTGACCTATGCCTGACATACAAGACCATGTCCAATCAGGATTTGATGGACATGCTCCACTGCAAGCAATCCAAATCCACCAGAACCATGAGAGCTAAAGATTTGAACCTCAGCACATACATGTATAGGACATGCTGGAGGGACAGATTCATAACTCAGAGGCTTCTCACACTCTAGCACAGAATCCCAGTTCATGTTAGACAGAGTCCCTCACTGACTCTCTTCAAGAGAAATCTGGACAAGTGGATGTGAGATCGTAGGTTTACCCCAGGGTCCTCCTGTGTCACTACTAGACAGAGGCACAGTCAATTAATTTGATTAAGTAAAGGGGTCATAATGTGTCACTACTAAGTCAGAGGCACAATATTGAATCTATTCTGTACACTTATTACCACTATAAGGGGTGGCAATAGCCACATCACTATGGCTAGGCTTATAAATGCACTAGGGCAGATAGCCTAGTCGTAAACTATGAAACTATGGTGTATGTGTAGGTATTTTCAGTCAAGCAATATAATGTGGTTTGGGGGGCTTGATATCTTCATGTATTCCAACATAGGCCTGGTGCAGTTCCTGCTATTAGGACAGTGGTCTGCAGCAAACTATATAGTGGTAGGCAGTTTTAGCCATTGGTATTTGACCATGGCTAATCCATGCTGCTTCTTGTTGTGGTACCAACATGGGGATGTGGTTATCCATGACATTTATTGCTAGTCACCCTCGTTTTGTAGCTTGTTCCATGTTTTGCAGCTGTACATCACTGTATGAGGTGTGACCTGGTAGTGTTAGGGTGCTGATGTGGGCTTTGACCCAGTTTTCTATTACAGCACTGATATCTACATTCTCTATACTGTGTGCGTTTACACTGCACGCATCTTGCTGTTTATACTTCTGGCATTGGGTAGCATTACATCTAGGTTCCTATCCCTTGTGGTACCTATGAAGGTGGGTTTGTGTTTTTGTGGTTCATGATTGGTGAGGGTGGATGTTAGTCAGGGTCCTCAGGTGTGCATATGGTACAATGGTGTTACATTACTTAACACATGGCATTCATGCCTCAGGTGGTGCTGCAGGGCTGCCTCTGTCGGATACACATACTACACTCCCTGTACATGTTTGGAAGCAGGTTGTGTCATGTTAGGCATCCCTGTTACTATATGAGTGAGTCGGAGGGGGTATCAGTCCCAGTGTTCCTACTGAGCCAGTGTATGTGCTATGCGTTGCCTCTTTGCCAAGCCCAGGGCATACTGGGCACGCCTCCTTCTACCTACTGGGGCAAGGTCAGGTTGATCCTCCTCCTCCGAGTCACCCTCTGCCTGTGGTGGCCTTGGCAATGGTGGGGGTATGTTTGGCCCAGCCCTATGCTGGTCCTGCTGCAGCTGTTTCCGCAGGATCATATTATGTAGCATAGTACATATCATGATCATTTGGGTACATGTAGTTGGTGTGTACTGCAAGGCTCCACCAGATGTGTCCAGACACCGGAACCGTGACTTGAGCAGCCCAAACACACGCTCTATGACATTACGTGTTTGTGCGTGTGCCTCATTATGGCGTTCCTGTTCAGGTGTGTGTGCATTTCTGATGGGTGTCATCAGCCACGGCTCAAGTGCATAACCTGCATCCCCCACTAGGTGTCCGTGTGGGAAGTCCCCACTGGCAAATGATTGGTACAGCTGCGTCAGATGCCAGATGTGGGAATCATGGTAGCTCCCAGGGCAGCCAGCACACACATTCATTATTATGCCCTGGGCATCACACACGACCTGGCAGTTGATGGAGGGGAATCCTTTGCGGTTAATATAGGCTCTACCCCGCTCACTGGCTGGTGCTTTGATGCGTATGTGCATGCAGTCTATTGCACCCAGTACCTCAGGGTATCCCGCTATTTGCTGGAAGAGACGCATATTGCTGGCCACAACCTCACGGGCATTAGGGAAATATACATGATCACTGACATGTGCTGACATGGCATCCAGGAACTGGTGCAGTACCCTGGAGGCTGATGCCTGTGATATCCCCATCATATCACCATTTGGTCTCTGGAAGGTACCTGTTGCTAGTATTCTTAGGCCAACACATACCTTGGTTTCCACTGGGATGGGTTCCCTCTGTTGGTTCTGTGTGTGAGACGTGGCCTGCACAGCTCAACAATTTGCTGCAGAAGGTCTCTGTCCACTCTGTAGCGCTCTACTATCTCCAGCTCATGTAACCCATGGTAGGTGACCCTGGGCCTGTATACTCTTCTCCTTCTCCTCACTCTGGGTTGTCTGTCAGCATCTGCATTGTCACCACCCTCAGCAATTTGCCTATGCCTGATTATAACAGCTATGGCAGCCCCTAGCATTTCTGCTCTGAGTTCAGCTTTTTCAGTTTTCAATTCTGATAGCTTACTCCTTTCTTGCAGTATCTCTTGAGAGAAACACCCTGCACTGCTGTTTGAAGTGTCTTAAGTGCTGGGTTGGGCTTCTAGTCTGCCTGTGTAATTGCCTGCTTCCAATTGTTATCACCAATTAACTCCAGCAGTATTCTCTGACAGCTTCCTTGTACTCTGGTTGTTTCCTTTTTCCTCTCTGTTTCCTCAGGGGGAGCAATGTGCACACCAGCATAAGCACGCTCACAGTGGCTTAGACCCGCGCACACATACTTACACGGTTTGGACTTGGCTGATTCATGGTAAAACGCGCGCACACAGCCTTATACATCAGGCAACAGGCTTCCTGATGTTTACATTGCCTTACACACGTGCACGCCCGTGCAAACCGTTTTAAATGGTTTGCAACACGCTCTCACATGGTGAGCCTGCCTTACACGCGCATGCACGTATATCAAGAAAGTTTGACTGTAGGGATAGTGTACACCCTCTATTTCTTGACTTTCCTAGTGTTCTGTTGGGACACACCTCTCTCCCTGATGTCTGTCTGTCATCTGTCACGTTACCCTGATCTCCAATGTGATACATTTATTTCTATCATTCCCCCCCGTGATGTCACCTACCTCTTACTCTATTCCTCCCCCTTCTGTAACTCTTACACTACTCGAAAAATGCTCATTAGCTATGTGGCAGTGTGATTCAGTATTGTAACCCTCATTTACATAGGATTGCCTAGTAATGTTTAGTTACATCTCTTACACTGAGCTTCCCCCCCTTGGCAACCACTACACGGTGGCCATATTGTTTTTGGTCTGCTGGTCCCTGCATTGTCATTCCATGTAATACATAAAACCCACAATTGTGAGCTTATAAGCTTCGTTTTTTACTTTTAGGCAGCGCACTCCGTTTGCACGGGTGTGCGCTGCAGTTAAACATCAAAATCCCCCGAAAAAAAAAATGTTATTTTAAATAAATTTGCATCACTTTTTAATGCCAATGGCCACATATTTGGCCATTGGCATGCTAGATGACACATATGCAACCTTTATTTGGAGCTGACATAGCTCCGTTGTAAATTTTGCAAAAATGTACTTAGTTGTCAGCTGAGTACATTTCTGCAGCTAAAACGTCCGTTACACGGACTGGTTTGGGCTTCTTGGATCGCTCAAATACCCCATTTGCATATCTTTGAGCTACAAATGAGGTATTGAGCATTTCCACGCCCAGTCCGTGTAAGATACGTTTTAGCTAGTCTCTTACACGGAGGTTTGGGCTGTTCCTGGATCGGGAGGCTTACACGGAGGCTTACACTACTCTTAAACTCCGTGTAAGCCTTTGTGAATCCTGCCCAGTATATATACTAATAGATGTTTACTTTAACTGTAGAAGTTGCTTTGTGGTTGAGTATTTATAAACTGTTCTTGAATGAAGCCTTACAGGTGAACACTGTTTTACTTAATTAAAGAATGATGTCATAGAGGCTTTAGTATAAATGTTAGCATTACTTTTATGAGATGTAAAAGGTCTGAAGAAGCCCATGAGGGTGAAAGAGCTAACCTGGAATTCCAGTAAACCTTGGATTTTATACTACATGCTTGAACTATTACTTATAGTGCTACTAGTTTTCTCTGTGTATGGTCCGATCGCCGTGGAGTACTCTGGTGCTGTTTCTTTGTTTTATATAATAACAACAGTTTAACATGTTTGACTTTGTATGTTTTAGGAACTAGGAAATAGAGATGCAGAGGGCTACAAAAACCTTGTTCAATTATTGCTTTAAGCCCTGAACAATGCAGCCAATAAGATCATCTTGGCCATAGAAGGAACCATAGGTTGACCCCAGTGAACATTTTAAGTTTAATGTATGGTCATAAGATTGTATTACCTTTCTTTATATCCCAATGATTAGTTTTAATTCCTTTCTAAGTTTTATTGAGATAGCTTTTCTGATCTGTACTAGTTTGGGGTCTAAATAAGCCTTTTGCAAACACAGGTTACTTGTTTTTATTAAGATGGTTTTGCACTGCTTTTATTTTAAAGGAAGAGTGAAGTCCATTGGTACTTAATATAAGATAATGTTAAATGGTTACCTACCCTCCATTTACTTAAGCAGGTATTTAACTCTAATTTTTTTTTTATTACTTATTTTCCCATCATGCCACCCAAACATTGTTGCACAGGATCATCTTATTCCTGTAACACAAGTGCATTCTATTTATTTGTAAATCGGTGGTGGTGCTGCGGTATCGTTGTCGCCTCACAGTTAGATGTTGCCCGTTTGATTCTCAGTTAGAGTGTCTTCTGTGTGGCGACATGCGTGAATGGGCGTTCCTTTGTTGAAGGTTGTGCAGTAGGCCCGGCAAGCCAGTACGTAAAAATCTACTGCCAATCATTAGCGGACCGGAGTTCCGCTGTGGCGACCCCTATCCGGGAAAAGCCGAAAGACACAAACAAACAGGGCAAGACCCACTAGGCATAAGTGTCTGTTTTCAGGTTCCACCCTAAAGTGCCTCGTGCTTAAAGACTGACTTCAAGTCCAACAGTAAGTAGGTAGAAATTATGGGATGATCCTAGTAAATACACAGGAAACCAATTAAAATGCAAGGAGCATAGGTCCCCTCCAATTATCTATGGAGTGCAAAAACATACTTCAGCACTAGAAATTAAGGGAATCAAACTCAGGACTATATGGTAAACCTAGTTTGCAGCATATATGCTTAACCTTATGCATAGTATAGACAAAGAAATGTTTTTTTACACAGATTATATGTCTGCTCGTATAAAACCTAGTTACTCATCAGTGAGCTATGTCATTATCTAAAGTTACTTAAGTATTGACTCATACATTTCTAACCCTCCTCTTGAATGTTGGCTTTGTGTACAGAATCAGAGCATAAAGGGTTACATTTATTTATAACCTTAATGCTAAAAAAATTCTTTAAATGGAATAGGTAGATGAATTTCATATTCTCTTCACAGTTTCATATTTACATGGATTAATTCCTTTAACTATAATTTATTGAATGAATCCCTGTACATTTCCATTAATTCTGTACTTTATTGCTGCAGCCATAAATTTGTCCTTGTCTGTCAGTCTGAAACAGTTTACGGTAATAGGCCTTAGTAACACAAAGCCATCAAATTTTATCATTTTTCTCAAGAACCAGTTTTAATTTTGCGCGTTGAACAGTAATGTTCAGCATTACTGAAGATACTTTAAAGTCATTCCACTCACATTACTGTTCAGCAGTTTAATATTTCCTTTCTCTTTGCCCTGGGCATAAAATCTAAAAAGTCATTTTTCTGATGTTTTTAGGATTTTAGATGGTTCCTCAGATTTTTTTTAAGAATTTTAAAATCTTCATGTTCTTGTTTTATTTCAGAACATTACCTTAGTGTTATATTTTGATTTTTTGCTCATACTTTGTTAATAGGTATCATATTTATGGTTATATGTATTTTGTGGTCTCTGGCTTTAAATTAGCTGACCATTGCCTTAGCCGTGGCATGGGGTTGATTTATTTCTTGGTCACTTAACATATCATGTTATTCCTCACTGTGTTCAGTTTAAAACAGATCTGATGTAGTTGTCAGTTGCTATCTTTAAACCCTTACAAATTACAAGTAACAACAGGTACTGTGTAGTCTTGTTTGTTACCTACATTTTCTTTTAGCTAGATGCTGCTTTATTTAATGCCTTTGACTCCTGTAACTGGTTTTGCTTCAGTACTATGTAGCACTGTTGGTTATTGCATGAATGAGACTGTTTTACAACAGTTCCCAGACTGAGAACTGGTATATTTACAGAGATACAGATTTTGATAGAGGATAAAGGCTGCCTTTTCCACCACGTCTGTCCATTTCTCTTCTTTTGTGATAATATATAGAGATTGCTTCACTAACAGCTTGTTTATTTTTTCTTCCACCCAAGCAGAAAACTGCCTTATGTTTTTTTCCATGCATTCCTGAATTCTATATTTTGACTCTTCTACCTCTTCAGGACAGATTGGCTAGTCATTTAGTACTTTAATATAAAAAATAATTTTGCTGTGTCTTCCTAGAATTGTTCATCTCTTATCTACAGATTATGTCGTCTTGTTGTCTTAACTCTTTTTTTGAAAGCACCTATCTGGACACTGAGGATTCCCTTAGGGTATTTAAATGTTTCTTTCATAACTATTAATGAAAACTACTGCATTGTGGTTGCTTTTATCTTTATTGCCTGTTATGTCTTTGAGGTCAACAGAACTGCATATAGACCAAATATTCATCTCACACGATGCATTCATAGTGGGATAAAATCAACTTGTTTTCTGTTGCTCCCTATTGAAATGCCAGCACTCAAAATGCCAAGTGCTGAAAAGCCTAAAAAAAAAAGACCAGAAAACCTAGAGAAGAGTAAATCCTGAACATCATTCTTCTCCTTTAAACTACTTTGTGCAGGGGGCGCAAGCTTCCCTGCACCCCCTGATTTGGGGGTGGGAACAAGCTCCCCATCCCCCTGAAGTTATATATACCAACTCCGAGATTGGCATACCTTGGAGAAAGAATATTCTTGGACATTGCCACCTTGGACTTAGTGTATGCAAACCCATTCTGTGTCCATGTTTCTTGACTCACTGTAGCGGATTCCAGCAATTTAAATAGTTAACGTTTTTATGTTGATTTTGCCTCTTTATATTCAGAGCAGTAGTTCTGTTTTATTTGTTACATTTAGATCATCTGATATTGCTATCTGAAGACATTCTGCCTTTGTAGAAGATTTTGTATTTTTCCATTATCGGGGCAACAGTTGTAATGTGCATCCAACGATCGCACAGCTGTTAGCCCTGAAGTGCTTGTTTCGAAAGACCAAGAAACAGACCTGAAGATGAAGTACCCCTTTTTTACTGCCTTGTAATGAGTCAGTCTGTATAACATGTCATACAAACTTGATCAACCCCCCCCCCCAAAAAAAAAATCAGATGGTACTTCCAAACAAGCAACCAGAGCACACGTTCCACTATCTTATCTCAATAAAGATGCCAGCGGCAGGGATTAGTCCCTCCTACAATATAACCAAAGCTAGCAAGCCCTGGTTATGCCTTACTGTTTCTTTTTGGTAAATTGCGGCTGTCTTGTTACCCTAATGCTCATTGTATATTGTGGAAAAGTCCACATTTTGTTTCCTAAAAATACCATATTCTACAGAGAAAAGTATCGTAATACAGTCAGTATTGAAATGTTAACCAAAATTTGGTGGTAAATAATATGGAGACTCATTGTCCAAGTTTGAGAGCCATGTCTGTTATCTGCCATCTCCATCCTTACATTTACGTTACTCAGAAACAAGTCATTGATTTAATTTGTGATCGGCACCGCAAGTTCTGTGCCAGACAGAGGGGTAGTATATAAACAACCAATAGTAATAAACATGGTCAGGTTGAGCAACGGACCCGTATTTTATCTATAGCGTACATACTCGCCAGTATATGAGCCACTATCGTACCTATCAACCGTCCCTGACTTTTACGTTACTCGGGATTACAATTAGTCAAGAATGCCTCGTTATAAATTTTCATACGTATTGTTCAGAAAATGAATGCTGATGTGATGCTAAATCTCAAAACAAGCGCTTCGGACTAACAGCTGTGCGATCATTGCGTGTGTGTTACAGCTGTTGCCCTGATAAGGGAAAAGTGCCAAAGTTTCCTTTACTGTTTCTTGGTAACTATAGATTTCTTGAGCAAAGTTTCAGGGTACTGTTACAAGGATTTTATTATTTCAAGGCTTAGATGCCATGCAACTTCTTCTAGTTCTGTGTTTAGCCACTCTCTCATTTTGCATTCCAGTGTGCAGTTGATACAATTTAAATATTTTGTTAGAATTTAATACATCCATATAAGGGCAGAAGAATAGAGTGTTTTCTTTCTGTGCTGCATTGAGCTAGCATTCATTTTCTTATTATAAATTTGAGTACAGTAAGCCAGTTACTGACAAATGACATTTAACAAGAGAGAGGTGAAAATGAACAAAGGCTGGTAAATGGACCTATAGCCAGAGTGGAAGAAAGAGCAAATATCTGACCACCAACATTTAGGTATCTGTCCAGATGTATAAATCCAAAAAAAGAGAAAGGTGGTACAACTTGACTATCAAAGCTGACTGGGTTAGAAAATAACTCCTTTATTGCAACAACATCCAAGTAAGTGCTTTCGCGTTATTGCTAACGCTTCTTCAGACTTTACACTGCGTAACAAATAAATCATTTAAATACTCTTCCTCTTTAAAAGAGCCACTCAAAACATATTGCAACATTCAAGAAACAGTACATAAAATCTGAATAATCTGGTGATTGCATTCGTTCTAAAAACATCTGTATGAAGCTTCGCAACAAATACCTAGCATTAAATGTATAATGCTAACACCTACTTGCATATATATAAAAAACATAAAAAATATATATAAAGATACATATATAGAACAGTTTAAAATGATATAGAATAGTATAAAACAGTACACAGCCCAGTTATTATGATAGATCTAATGATACAAGGGCCAGTCTTTCATGAAGGGCTTCAAAGAGACTTTCTCGTTTAGACCCGTGTCCCTTATCTGCCTGCAACTTAATTATCCATTTCCCTTCTTGTTTCTCTGTATAATTTCTAATATCACCTAACCCTACCATTGAATTGATAAGTCGGAGTACAAGAAACTTAAAAGTATGTGTATGAAGCCGCGGTGGTACAGCGATAGCATTGTTGCCTCACAGCAAGAGGTTCTCCTGTTTGATTCTCGGCTGGAGTGCCTTCTGTGTGGAGTCTGCATGTCCTCCCCGCGGTCGAGTGGCCTCCGAAAGACATGCGTGAATGAGCGTGCCTTCGTTGAAGGTTGGGCATCGGGCTAGCAACTTGGCACCATAAAATCTACTGCCAATCATTAGCGGACCGGAGTTCCACTGTGGCGACCCCTAACCGGGAAAAGACAAACAAACTTTCACTATGTAAAACATGTTTGGCTAGTGCATTGGTGTCATCTTCCCTGTTAATAGCATATGTATGTTCCCTAACTCTTTCTGTAAGAGCTCTATTTGTTTTCCCCACATAAAAACAATTACATTTTTGGCACATAGCTAAGTAGACCAGGTTTCTAGACTTACAATCTGTATAGTGTTGAGAGGTATATCTGTTCCCTGTTATCAGGATGAATGAAACAGTTATCATTCAACATATAGGGGCATTGATTACAGGTATGACACGGTAAAGTTCCTTTTCTGATGGAACGTGAAATATTCTTATTCCTACTTTCATAGCATAAAAGTCTCTTTAGTGATTTAGTATTTTTATAGCTCATCTTGGGTACCTCACCCACAATATTCTTGATCTCTTTATCTAAACATAACATACTCCAATATTTTTTGATAATGTCTGTTATCTTCTTCTTATTGTTGGTATATGAAATCACTGCTCTATTATTACGTGAAGGTGTCCTATTTGAAAATGGAACTGATCTATCTTTCCTAATATATGGTCGACCAGCATCTTCTCTAATCAGTTCTTCTATTAGTAACAAATCGACTGCATTATAACCCCTATTAATGAATTCATTCTTCACTATATCTCGAACTTCATAAAATGTTTAATCTTCACTGGTTAAACGGGATGTTCTCATAATCTGGCTCTTAACTATATTCTTATGAATATGTGGAGGATGCATACTATCTCTGTGGAGAAAAGCATTTCTCCTACAGGGTTTCCTATATACCTCGGTAGTTATTTTACCATTACCTTTCTCAAGTCATACATCTAAAAATTCAATCTCTTGTGCTGAGTATTTTTCAGTGAAGCGTAAAAATGATGTGGTCCCATTGATGTATTGTATAAATTCCTGAAGGGTATCAAGAGGCCATCTCCATAAAAGAAAAATATCGTCAACAAAACGTTTATAAAAAATAATATGTCCAGAGAAATGCAGATGTTCAAGGACATAGGTAGACTCCCAGTATGCCAAAACTAAGTTGGCATACGAATTGGCACATGGAGTCCCCATTGCTACACCAGTGATTTGTAAATAGTAGCTTTCATCATAATTAAATACATTGTTCGATAAAATTAATTCCATCAACATTGCACGTCTAACTATCTGTTCTCTATTCACCCCCTTCTGTATCAGAAATAATCTTAGATACTCTATTCCTACATCATTGGGGATACCAGTAAAGAGGGAGGTGACAGCGTAACCATATAATCAATGGCATTACTGTGTTCAGGATCATTATAAAGAGATAGCATTTCTAAAAATTGCTGAGTATCTCTAATAATAGACTCCGTCAACTCTACTATGGGTCTTAATAATTTCTCTACATATATTCAGTTAGCCAGCCAGGGTGTTTTCTTTCTGTGCTGCATTGAGCTAGCATTCATTTTCTTATCATAAGTTTGAGTACAGTAAGCCAGTTACTGCTGACAAATGACATTTAACAAGAGAGAGGTAAAAATGAACAAAGGCTGGTAAATGGACCTATAGCCAGAGTGGAAGAAAGAGCAAATATCTGGCCACCAACATTTAGGTATCTGTCCAGATGAACTGCAGAGCAGCTATACTTCACATAGATGGCACCAGTGATAACTTCTAGCTGTATATTTTTTTTCAGTCTTCTAAATAATTTTCTGTATGTTCTGTGTTCTTCATAGATTCATAGTTAAATACTAGACTAGCTATCCTTGTGGGCCTTTTTAATGTTAGCCAGTTTGTCTTGGTGAAACTCAAACACTGTATTTCTTGCTTGTGAGGTAAACACTTTAACTTTTCAACACCCCCAGGCTGTTTTTCTCACAGAGAAGACTTCAATCTCTCCATGTTGTTAAAAGCCTCACAGAAAGAAAGAGAGAGAGGTGGCATATTTAAGAATCCTTGTGTCACTTCTAGCCTGCCATCATAATTTTCTGCTAAGAGGAATTTCTGCAGGTACATTGTTCAATGTGTCACTTTTTGCTTCCTAAGAGAGATCGCTCTTAGTCATCTGGTATTAAATGTGACCTTACCTACATAATGACCATATAATTTCTCTCCTAATATTGCCATAACTCGTTTTCTCCCTTTTCTGCCAAAACAGCAATCCTCTGTAAAGCAGTTTGCAAGCTGTTGCATTATTTTCCTTCTGTCGTCTAATTCAGGTGTTACTTTTCTGCAGAACTGTGTGATTTTATGCCCAAACACTTAATGCTGCTCATCAGCAGTGATGGATTCTGTCAAACCACTTGTTAAAGTAATGACTGGATATAACGCTGTCATTAAACATAACTATCCTAATTGAATTCACTGCTGAGATAGTTACTTTTTTTTGCACATTTAGATTATATAAAGAAAATACATGTAGAATTTTCAGTAACTGACTTGTAAGCTGTAATTTAGCTATGTAAATACAATATATGCTAATAACTCTGTCCTCC
The DNA here is from genome assembly GCF_019279795.1 of Protopterus annectens. Classification (NCBI taxonomy): domain Eukaryota; kingdom Metazoa; phylum Chordata; order Ceratodontiformes; family Protopteridae; genus Protopterus; species Protopterus annectens. The sequence goes on from NC_056735.1 coordinate 777,420,759, forward strand.
CACCCATGTCTGACAATCTTTTCTGATGTTCTTCGTGTTTCACTGTTGCAGTCATTACATTTGGGTAATCTAATGGCAGGTTGCCCTCAGTCGACCTGAATTACAAAGTCTTGGGTCCTGCATCGTTTGCTGTCTTCTCTTCCATGACGTCAGGTCGACAGGGGTATAAAACATGCAGCCAACGCCATTTTCTTTAGTCTTTCTTGCCGCGCGGTGCCCGAAGCAGAAGCATTTTCACAAGTGCCGGTCAGCCGACTACTGAAAAATTTGAGTTTGAGTTTCAGAACCGAAGTCTTCACTAAAGCTAAGTACCCCATTGGGGAAACTTTTTTTCTTGCTTTTTACCGATGTCAGAAAAAGTTAATAATTGTATTACTTGTGGGAAGCAAATACCTAATAAGGATTTCCATTTATACTGTATTCCTTGCCTAGGCCCTGATCACAACATGCCTGGTTGTCGGTTTTGTGCTAGATTTAACCAACGCACTATTAAGCGTCGGTATATTTTTGCATCAAAGTATTTTGGAAACAGATTTAACTACCCAGAAATGTTCTCGGATAGCAATCCGACTACCGGAGTACATAAAAAACGCAAGGAAATGGACAGAGAAAGGCAGTCGAGATCTAAAACCGACGACGAAGCTTCTCTTAAGCCAGTCGCCGGTTCGCCAGTACTCAGAGAGGTGCTTTCGCAGCCCCTGATACCCGCTACCTTTGAGTCGCAGGCCTCTACCAACACCCATGTGGAGTCAGGCATGCCGCAAGATACTCAAGGTATTGGACCGACGGCTGTATCTCCCTCGGATGGGTCCTGAGCCGCTGAGCAGGCACCGGCTTCTGAGGGTGTATTCAGACCTCAACATTTGTATATCAAACCGACGACAGCTGCGAAACCAAAGACAAAAGCAACTTCTAAAACTAAAAAACTGACGCATGAGCCACGTGCACAAGTCTCTATGCCTAAAAAACAGATGATCAAAATGGCTGAAGCCCTTATTACCTTGATCAGGGGTACCAATCCCCCTCCAGATAAGAGGCCTAGGCAAGACACTGATTATGAATCTTCAGATCAGGTTTCTATTTCTTCTGATCAGGAATTGTCTATACCTCCCTATGAGGATTTTGTGGGAGAGACAGGATTTCTCAGAATCAAAAAAGGGGCTCAGAGATTTCCTTCTTCTCCCTCAGCACAAACCTTTAGCCATCCCCCCTGTTTTAGACATTGTGGATGATGTGTTTTCAGAGACAAGCTTGACCCTTGACTCCTTACCTCCGGCTCCCAGTAAGCCTGACAGATATTACAGGGTACCTGACTCATACATTTTTATTTTGAAACCCTGCTGCTGATCCTGAAACTGTTTCACAGGGTCCAAAGGGAGTTAAGGCCTCAACAGCAAAAAGTCCTACACCCTCTGACAGAGATTCAAGGGCACAAGGACAGATGGGTAAAAAAGGTTTATACATCTGCAACCTTGGCAATCAGGGCCTTAAACTGTCAATTGCATATGATTAATTACCAACAACATGTTATGGGATTGCTGAAACAGAAAATTATGTTGATTTCAGAATGTGCAGAACGTAAAGAATTGCTGGAATTATTGCATGCAGCTGAACTAGTTGGGAAGCATACTTTGCAATGTGGTTTTGATTCTTTAGAAGCCTCCTGCAGGGCCACAGTCACTGGATCTGTGATTAAGAGGCATGCCTGGTTAAAGGAACAAAATTTACCTGATCATGTTAAAGCTAAATTGCTAGATGCACCTTTACAGCATGATTCTTTGTTTGGTATTAAGGCAGAAGAGGTTCTAAAGAAAATGGAAGACAAAGCTAAGTCTATGCAAACTGTTAAAGACTTCTTACAAGTGCAGCCACAAAGATTCAGTAGACACTGGCTTACAAAAAATTGGTCCTTTCCTGTGTCAGACAGAGCTCAAAGGGGCAAATCCAAGTGGCCTAAGGGTTCCAGATACCAGGCGCAAGATTCATACAGGTCAAAGCAATGGGGCGCTTCCACCTCCAAATCTGGAGGAGATAAAGCGCAAACCTACAGAAAGCAATCCCAATGACTTCCCCCTGCCTACACCAAGCACTTATCTTTTGGCAGCACTCATAGGGGGACAATTAGCACTTTTTGCTCAAAATTGGCAGTTCATAACCCAGGACAAGTGGGTACTAAACATCGTGTCACAGGGATACAGATTCCATTTCCACACTCTGCCAATGGCAAATGGTTGGCCAGATCTGCTAAAAAATCATTGGGCAGAGGCACAGAAACAGGTTACATCCCTCATGGATATGGGGTACATTCAGACAGTACCAGAAAAGGAAAAAAGACAAGGTTTTTACTCATTTTGGTACCCAGAAAGGACAAGGCCTGGCGGCCAATTCTGGATTTATTGATTTTGAATACATACCTGGACATTCCAAAATTCAAAATGCTGACTTTGCAGTAGCTTCTGCCCATGCTGGACAAGAATGCTTGGCTGGTGACTTTAGACGTAAAAGAGGCATACCTGCATGTCCCAATAAGACAATTGTACAGAAGATACCTCAGATTCAAGGCTGGCTTAATGCATTACCAGTTCTCTGCACTGCCCTTTGGCTTATCTATTGTGCCCAGGGTCATTACAAAGTGCCTGGCACCAGTAATTGCATTTTGCAGACAAAGAAGTATACAAATATATCCTTACTTGGACGACTGTCTCATTCAAGCAGAGAACAAGGACACTCTTCTTCAACACCTGGTGTTTGTGAGAAGGCTTCTAACATGCCTAGGGTACACAAAAAATGAAAATAAATCACAACTGGTACCCTCTCAAAAGATAACATTCCTGGGTGCAAGCTTAGATACAACTGCCCAGCTGGCTTACCTCACGCCAGACAAGCAAATGCAACTGACTACTTACTTCAAACTGATGGCAGCAAAGACCCAGTCTTTTGCAAGACAAATTCTGCAGCTAAACAAAGGCAAATGACTACTTACTTCAAACTGATGGCAACAAAGACCCAGTCTTCTGCAAGACAAATTCTGCAGGCTCTGGGCTTCATGGCATCCTGCATCCTACTAATTCCATATGCAAGACTGCATATGAGGAAACTTCAGTGGTACCTAAAAAGTTTATGGAGTCAACATTCACACAGTTTTGAAACAATGATTTTCTCTCATTCCCTGCCTGCAACAAGAGTTTCTATGGTGGGCAAAGGCATGTCACCAAAACATGGGACTGCCCTTCACTCTACCCCCCTGCCAGCCAAACCTTAACAACAGATGCATCAGATTATGCCTGGGGGGCCCACATGGCAGGAATATGCATTCAGGGCTTATGGACACCAAAACAAATGCATCTGCATATCAACCAGAAAGAGATGCTAGCTGTTCAAAATGCCCTAACGGCCTTCAAGGACTTACTTCATCCAGGACAACTACTGATAAAGACGAACAACACCACAGTCATGTGGTATATAAACAAGCAAAGGGGCACACACTCATACCCCATTTGCAGATTAGCCATGGCACTGTGGGACACAGCTTTGACCTACCAAATACATCTTCAAGCTCAATTCCTGCCAGGAAAGCAAAACACTCTGGCAGATGATTTAAGCAGAATCCTTATGGATCCTCATGAGTGGAAACTAAATCCACAAGTCTTCAGCATGATAACAGAGAAATGGGGGAACCCAGAGATAGATCTATTTGCTTTTCCTCAAAATTATCAATTGAAAAGATTCTGCACAAGGACTTATCACAGACAGGCATGGAAAGTGGACGCCCTATCCTTCAGTTGGAAAAACCTATTTGTTTACGCCTTTCCTCTTCTACCCAAGGGCCTCCTAAAAGTCAGACAAGAGAAGCCAAAGATGATATTAATTGCCCCGGTCTGGCCCCGCCAATACTGGTACCCAATCCTAAGGAACTTGTCTCAATACCCAGCTTGGACCTTGACTCAAAGACCATAACTACTGTCCCAGCAAAACAATCGGATCCAGCACAATCAACTAGACTCTGAGAACAAAAGAACAATGCACCAAGGTAGCACACAATAGCATCTTTAATAAAATAAACAAAAGAAAACAGTGGTAAGCGCTTTCGCAACACTCAGTTGCTTCTTCAGACAAAATGTTAAAACAGCTCATTTCTTAAATACTCTTGAAACCAATTAGCATAATTAGTGATGTCATACCTGAGGGAGCATTTAAAGGCACAGACAAAAACTAAACATAAATCAGATAAAATACATAACATAAGCTTCTACTAAGCATAAAAAATCTTTTTTAAAAAATCAATTATGTAAAATTCATTCATAAGTAAGAGGCAATAAATATTATGCTTAAAATTATTTGTGTTTACGGCGTCTGGCTTTCAAAAAAGGGACCAGAGATGTGGTACCATTAAGACCTGGATATTTGTTTGCATTAAGTTTCATTATCCATTTTTGTTCACAACCTTCAGTAATATTTTCTATATCCCCTCCTCTCAAATTTTTATGTATCTGTTGTAGGACAAAAAACTGGAAGGAATGTGAGGGATCAGTGTTCATGACATGATTAGCTAATGCCTTTGTATGTTTTCTATTCCTGATATCACGATGATGATCCAAAATTCTATCTTTAAAAGATCTATTAGTCTTGCCAACATAGAAAACAGGACATCTCTTGCAGAAACCATAATAAACCCACATCAGTACTTTACTACAGACTCTGAACCTGGCAGCATCCCTAATCATATAGTCATACAAACAACTCCTCTCAGTAAAGCTATGATGGATGTCATTCTGGAAGCCAGGAGGCCTAGTACTAGAAAATCTTATGCTGACAAATGGAAGAGATTCTGTGCTTGGAATCAAGCACAAGGAACTGATACAGCAGAACCAAATATTCCTCCGATATTACAATACTTAACTGAGATGCTTGACAAAGGCCTATCTTTCTTATCAATCAAAATCCACGCCTCTGCCATTTCGGCTCATTACAATACAGAGCCACCAATCTTTTCTCATCCTTTACTAAAGCAGTATCTTAGAGGAGCCAAAAATTTAAGGCCTCCTAGAAGATCATCATTACCTGCATGGGACCTCAATTATGTGTTGGAAAAGCTCACCCTGCCTCCATTTGAACTAGCTGCTACCACTGATCTAAAGTTCTTATCATGGAAAACAGCTCTGCTGCTAGCAGTTACTTCAGCAAGAAGAGTTTCAGAGCTACAGGACCTCATGGCTGTAGTGCCTTTTATCATATTTTACCCAGACAGGGTGTCTCTGAGGACAAATCCTACATTTATGCCTAAGGTGGTGTCCAGTGTGGCCCTTAATCAAACAATTCATCTGCCAACTTTCTATCCAAATCCGCAGAACAAGGGGGAGAGAATTCTACATTCCTTGGACGTACACAGACAGCTAAGATTCTACTTGAGCAGGACTAAAGTTCTAAGAATGACTGAGCAATTACTAGTGTCATATGCTGCGGGATCAGAAGAAAAGGCTATTTCAAATCAGACAGTTCCAAAGTGGATAAGCCACTGCATCCATTTCTGCTACTTAATGGTAAACCTGTGCCCAAGGGCATTAGGTCTCATTCCACCAGAGCTGCAGCTACTTCAGCAACCTTTCTCAGAGTAGTACCAACCAAAGACATTCTAGAGGCTGCTACTTGGAGTTCACACCTTTACAAAGAAACACCTTTACAAAACATTACCATTTGCCTCTCTAAGTCCAGGTCAGGCTTTGCCACAGCAGTGCTGCAGGGCCTTATAGCCGCACCTAATGCTGTTTAGCTCCAGCCTCCCAACCATAGCTTTGGGATTCTACCCAAATGTAATGACTGCAACAGTGAAACACGAAGAACATAGCACTGTTGTGTACACTTACCATAAATGTAGATGTTCGAGTGTATTCACTGTTGCAGTCCAGGTTACCCTCCCTCGATCCCCCTGTCATTCTGAAATTTATCTTTCCTTCTCTATCCTCTACAACCTATGTGGTGTATTTGCTTGTATTTGCTTGTAGATGAAGGCTAAGTTTTATTGATGCATATGTGTGTGTATGTATGTGTATATATATATATATATATATATATATATATATATATATATATATATGTATATATATATATATATATATATATATATATATATACATATGTAATTTTGCTACCTTTTTGGGGGCACCTGACATCGGGGGCAAGAAAAACTAATTGTGTTGGCTGCATATTTTATACCCCTGACGACCTGACGTCATGGAAGAGAAGACAGCAACTGACGTAGGACCTAAGACTTTGGAATTCAGGCCAACTGAAGGCAACCTGCCAGCAGATTACCCAAATGTAATGACTGCAACAGTGAATACACTCAAACATTTACATTTATGGTAAGTGTATACAACTGTACTTTTCTTCTTGCTTCTTTTGATGTACATCCTGCTGCATTCTGTTGCTTTAAATTCCTAAACCTTGCAGCTGTTTATATTTTACCTCTTGATTTGAGTTTTATGCTCCTCCAGCCATACAATTTTTGTTATATTATTTGCCCTCAGGCCTGGAATATTTAAATATGTATCTTCTGTCTTTTGACTGAATTTTTGCTTTTGTCTTTACAGTTTTTTAACATGGACCTTTCTCCCTTGCATTACATTCTTCTCTCCTGTGTGTTGAGATAATTAAGTATGAAGCAGTGTGATCATTGTCAGTGTGCATAACATGTTACACAGATGTACTGTCTGTGCATCTTTCAAGAACATCACTGTTTCTTGTGAAGCCACTTCGAAAGTGTTCTGAAAGGATTAGGGATGCAAATGGACCACACAGGCAGTCATCCTGTGATATCACTTTTGTTTTCATGGTTATCACTGAAGCTGGACTTTAACTAGTAAATAATGCTGGCACGCTCTGTAGTATCCTAATTGTGCTTCATCCCTCCCTGAGTCTGTCTTCAAATTCGATTTCTTCTTTTTCCTTTTTGATGCGTCTTGCTTTTGCACTGCATGAGATGACATGCTGAAGAAAATCTCTAGGCAGCACAGCTCACTGCATGACTGAGTAAACTACAGTAGTAAAATTTTATGTATTTATTAGCCTCAAATGATCCATTTGTTGTACAGCAGTGTTATGGCTTCATGGTTCCAACGTCAAAGAGCTTTGCTGTTTATCTTGTAAGGATAGTACACATCTAATACATTTGATAGATGTAAAAATCTTTAAAGACTTGCTTTCATCAGCTGGTCAAATGTTATTTTCCACCAGAGATTGCATATTTGACTCATTAACTTATCACATTTTATTGACACTATTGTAATTAATTTTAAATTACTAATGTATGTATAAAGTTGATTTGTTTTACTTCTGTTTAGGCAATATGTACGACTTGGTGCTGCTTGTTCTTTGACCCAGGCTGTGGTTCTGATAAAGGTCCATTTGAGTCAGCATGTCTACCTCAATTAACAGATTAATTAGTAAGGTCATGACATAACAGTTTTTGGTTTGTTTTGCAGTTTCCTTCATCAGGTCATTCTGTAAGGAGCTTAGTGATGTATATGAAGAGCTCCATGTGTTTAGTATGTTTTGGTGCATGTGGAATATGAGCACTGATTTAACTGTTATTCATAATTCATTGCTAATGTAACTCACCCACATTACATACTGGCACTTATATGTTTCTAATGTCTTTTTTTACCTCTGTAAAGCTCCAAGTTGCATCGTTTTGGGCTTATTTGGTTTAAGTGACTAATTCTGATCTTTTGTTGTACCGTTTAATTGTGTCATTGGATGTGTTGCGTATAATCTAAATGATCACTTAATGGCTTCGCTGCTCAGGGGATGGGCTAATGTTAATAGCTGGGAAGAAGTGCATGAAATATAACATTTGTTTGAATAATCTTTCTACTTATAGTGCATTTGATCCTCCGACGTTGTGTTCTAGATGTGTATCTGTACTACTTAATGGCTGTTTTGCCTGAACATGTTAATTGCTTGATTCTTGTGTCATCACCTATTCTATTGCTTTTCTGCTAGCCTTCCATTACTTACTGTGCATCAAGTCCCCAGCTGTCCTATCCAGCATCTGTTGATCCTTTTTTTCTATTGATAGTTGGGTATTCGTATTGCCAGTACCACAAAATCCATGTTTGGAAAAGCAACATTGTAAAAAAAGAATGTGGAGAGTCTGTATTAAATCTGTGGTTGTCCTACTACTGAGTATTTCATTACTGTAGGGTTTATTGATGATGTTAATCTATATAAGTAGGTTGGGTGAGGTATACATCCAGCAATGACATGAGCAAATCCCTCTTACAGAAACATAGTAAAGATGTTACATCCATTTTTAGCATTCACCGCATATCTTTATAGTTGCACTTTTTTGTAACTGAAGGTCCTTTAATTAAGGGTGACATACATCTGAGTGGAGGGTACTGTACTTGATATGCCTCACATTTCAGTTTGCCCACATCTTCCTCATGCAGTGTTTCACAGGAGCATAGGAACAATACTAGATAAGTGATCATGAGGACCGTACAGATGTCCAGTCATATAGACCTTTAAGTAGACACATTTAAGAGTTCATGCCTTTAATAGTGCTCACCTTCTGTTTCCTTTAGGTCTCATTTTAATGTGTTAGTTTATAGGCATGACAGCTGTTTGTGGACTCGTATATCTAGCCTGTCAATGTGCTACAAATATCCTAAGTCATCCTTGCTCCTCTCCAAGAGCACCAAATAATGTACTCTCCTGGAAAGTAACTCATCGTTGTCCTTGTGCTTTTAACCTGCCAACCAACTTAAGAAGCAGAGTACCCAGACATGTCTGGCATACACTGCACCGGTTAACACCACTCATAGAATTATTTTAGTAAAGGTGCAGTTATCACGACTGCATACAACTTGTGCTTCCTTGTTGCCATATAACTCCAAGAGTTCGCACATAGTCCTCCATGCTGAAGGTGCTCCATCATATGTGTTAAGCGTTTTGTCTTACCACAGTTCTTTATTCTTTCCTTGATGCTGTCATTTTCTAACTCTGAAGTAATGAGGGGGTGGCAAATGCCCTTTTGGTCCAATATATCTCCTCCTGCCTTGACCTTAACCACTTGTCTGACCGCTCTTGTTGCCTTCCTGCAGTCTTGCTGTTGTGTTCTATCCCATTGTGAACTTCTATGTGATGCTAACCAATATGTACATTAGTGATCCACGTCTACAGCTCCCGTCAATGTTCTTCATCAACAAGCAGTGTTAGAAGCATCCTGAAATAAACAAGTTCGTCTCTGAGCCCTATTTCTTGACTAGTATTTGCCTGTGTGAGTAGCAGAACGAAGAAGACTTACTCAGTTCATGGTACAATATGGATGTTAAATGGTTGTGAATCATGACACCTATTTAACAATCATGACAACTATTTATGCAAGTGTGTACAGATAGCATTTCCAGAGACATGTCATAGTTTTAGGCTTCCTGCTTATGTCTCCCACTGGTGATATGTTTCTGTGCAATTTTTATGGTTCCTTTTTCTATGTCTTCCAACTAGGTCTGTTAATTTCTGCACTCCCAGTTAAACAGTATTCTACATAATATTGTTGTTGTACCTTTTGACTGTATACTCACATTAGGGTGCAGAATGTTTCACAAAACAGCATGTGTGATTGTGAGATGCTTTGTATAGGGAATCAGTTCAACATGGCTGTTGAGGAAAAACTGGTTGGTGTGCCTTGTTTGCATAAATTAGGTCCACATATCTTGTTATATGGTGTAAAGAGGTTTAGCTGAGCAAATCAGATGGCAGAGTCAAACAGCAGTTTGTGATTTAAGTGAAAAAAGAGTGTATGTGAGGCAGAAGGGGATAACCTACCATGTGCAGATCCACTGAGACTACAGTTCAAGGAAAGGGACCAGTACATTGTTTTTTCATTAATTAGTTTATTAAGCATAAGGTCCTGGATTGTGGTAACCAATGCAGTGCCAACCAGACTTCTCATGATCCTGCTTACATCTGGTGAAGAGTTGCCAAAGTAAATGGATGGAAAGTACAAGAGCACAGTACAGTGAGCAGCCAACATGTTTGCTGAGCTGTATGAAAAATAGCTCAGTTAATATCCCAATTTCCTGTGAAATTGGGGGGGGGGGGTGGCTTCGTAAAGTGGAGTGCAGTGCTTGGGGAAAAAAAAAGATTTCTTAAGTGTATAATCAGCCTACTGTACTTGAACCCTAGTTAAAATAAAGTAGATATTATGCCTTTATCTTGTTCTGATATGCCCTTTTCTAAGAGTGGGAAGCTATGATACACAGCTGTAGGGGGGAGTGCAGCATCTGAATATGGCAACAATTGTGTCTAGAATCAACCAATGGCAAAAATAATCCAAAATATAGAAAAGCGCCAGGAGAAAAGGCACATCTAGGAGTTAAAGTAATCACTTTCTCTCCTGAAAGGAGATGTGGAACAACTACAGGAATGTATTGATTATATTAATGCCACTGTTCATTTTTTTAAATGTACCCACTCCATTGATCAAACTAGTATTAATTATTTGGCTGTTACCATTTATAAACACATCAGTGGGGGCAAATATGAATTGTTTGTATGCCATAAATCTTCTTATTCTAATTCTTATCTGCATTTTACTAGCTGTCATCCAGTTTGGCAGAAGAGGAATCTGACAAAGGCCCATTTTGTTAGGCTCTCTAGGCTGACTTTAAAGGACCGTGTTTTTCTGAGAGAAGAAGATAACTTAACTGGGATGTTTTTGGAAAAAGGTTTTCCAGAGAGAGAATGATTTCTGAAATTAAGGATTTTTCTCCTTAGTGGTAGATCTAAGAAATTTATCCCTGTTTTGTATGACACTAACATCTTAATGGAATGAACCTGCCATACGGTCTCCACAGCATATGATCAAGCTGTGGTTTTGACCTAATTAGGTTGTAGTGAAGAAATTAGAAAGATTGTAGAGAAAAATTGGAGAATATCACTGGAATCCACAGGTCTTCTGGATGAAACACTTGGACTACCAAAGTTTGTGTTTAAAAGGGACAAAAATGTAAAAAAACATAGTAGAAAATTCAGCCCCTATGTAATGGTTATGGCATGAGTAAATGTGGAGCCTGTTTGTAGTATAGATTTATATACAAAGTGCTTAATATTGTGGTAAAATCATAGCCATGAGCCACAAATAATAATGCAAAGTGTAAGCATTGTTACACAATAAAAAGTAGGAATAGCACCAGTGTTTTATACTGTCATTCCATTAACTGAGAGAATTAAAAAAAATATTTTCTTTGTTTTGGAGAAGGTACCATTACAACTCAAAGGTAGTTACTGGTGTGCTAAGATCGAGTCCAAAGAATTATATTGACAGATTAAATTAAATGCAGTACAACCTCTGGTTTTAAATAATAGGATGAATCTTGACAGACTACAGCACTTTAGAGTGATGAATTTTTAATAGTGTGAACTTTTATTTATTATTATTATTATATGTTGGATATTACTACTTTTATTTCATTTTGAATTCTTATATGAATTGTTAACACAAAATGGTATGCATTAGGTCAGCTGTAAACACTTCATGCTCTTGCTGTAATTTTAGCATCTCATATGGCTAGTATTAGTACTTATACTATTGATATGATTTTACTCACTTCACTAATAGTATCTGAATTTGCAACATTTCTCATGTGATTTATGAGATGCATTAAATGTTTTTTTTTTTTTTTTTTTTTACTAGGTATATTCTGAGTAATAAATTGTAAAACAGATTTATATTTATATTTTAAAATAGTGGCACATATACATTTTAGTAATGGTATATGCCTGAATTAATGTACAGTAGCTACTTTTTTGTTGGGTCATTTTGAATAGAATTATGAATTAAGTTGCATATATGAATATTCCTGTCCTGTTGTGTTCTTTTGTTTTTATTGGATACTTCTGGTCACATGTTATGCATGAATCTTAGTGTTATTTTATTTTTATTGGATACTTATGATCACATGATTTTATGTGGGGATTTTAAAATGAGGGGTTTCAGAGTCAGTTTATTTTGTTGTCTGACGAAGTCCTGACATTGCATTGGTGTGAAAGAGCTTAAACTCCTGGATGTGACATTTTCTCTGGAATTTTTTTCAACCCTTTTGTCCTTGTTTCACTGATACTGTATGTGTTTATGTAACTGTGATGCACAGATGTATATGTAACAAACTGTGGGGAGTGCAGCATCTGAATCTGTCAACCCTTTTGTCCTTGTTACACTGATGCTGCATGTAGTTATGTTGATCATTTGGCCTTGTTGCATTCATGCTGTGTGTGTCAGGGACAGTGTTCATTGTAGAGGAGTGTATAAGTAAATTGTGTTAGCTGCCTGACCTTGGGTGTGGTAAGAAATTAACAGCTGCTTATAATGAATGACAGTTAAGTAACATTAATAGAAGCCAATTAATCATAAATGTAAATTAATACAGTATACTACACAACAGTATAGAGGCTGGGCAGTGAAGAACACTGAGCACTGCTAAGAGAAGTGGGGCCTTGTGGTGTACATGATATGTCTGCAGAACTGTTCTGCAGATACTAAAGTGGACAAAGGTGGCAAACGGCACTACAGATGTGCAGATTGATAATAGATATTAACTGTGCAGAATACCATGGTGGTTGCAAGCTGTAATACTCAACTGGGAAGAAGTGACCAGTAAGTGGAAAGGTGTACAGAAAGACCTTGCAGAAATATTCTTGTGAGAAACTGCTGTACAGTTTTGGCAGCAAGCTACATCATTGCAGTGGCATTCAAAGGAATATCAGTCAAGTGCAAGGAAAAATGTAAAAAAAAGCAATGCAGCTGCTTGTCATCTGCAGGAGATATGCCGAACACAGAAATTCTAAAGGGGAACCTACTGTCTCAGTAGCTACTAAGAAACTGGAAACGTAACTTAGAAGCTGTACTATAGCAATTAGGTAAAGATGTGATAGGACCAGGCAGTCTTCCTCTACCACTCATGTCCAGCAAGATTCAGGCAGCTCAGCATAGAAAAATCTCCAAGGCTGCGTAACTTCTCCCTTGATCCACAACTCTGTGCGCAGAAGGACATCCTTCCAGATCACTTTTGCCTTACATCAGTGCAGTGAATTGTACCAGTTCGCATAGGTTACCGTTTTGATGTTGGAAGGATTTTATTGCTATTTGCTTACACCTTGTGGGTGCTTGATAGATTTTTAGCTCCACCTCCCCCTTTACCTCCAACCTTTTAGTGATCAAAGGTGAAGGTTATTAATTCTGTGTTATTTTTCTCTACTCTCTCTCCCTTTCTGTTATTTTCCTTACAGTAGGTAAACTCTGCATCCCTCCTGGCAGTTACCCCAGTACTGCAACTCCCAATTGTTTTACAGAGGATTTTGCATATTATTCTTATTTGCTGTCAAGTTAAGATGATTTTACTACAGTTTGAGATTGGTGTGCATATTATGTATATGCTTCACCCGTGCACCACCTGAATAATTTGTGCTATCCCTAACACTGTCCCTACCAGTAACCTTAGCCTTACACCTTACCTTAGAAAAACCCTTTCTGTAACACTAGCACTACAAAAGACGCTCATTCACACTACATACAGCAGTAAACGCACACACACTACAGTACATACTTTCCTTAGCTGGACCTGTCTCTTCGCATAACCCACAAACATCTACACATGCACTGTCACTCCATTGCTAAAACTGTCCAAAGATTTCAGCATTAAAATCCAAAACCCACACTTTCCTTACCCTCATGTACTTGTCTTCCTTTTTTTTTTGCATTTGCAAGAGCTGATAATGAGTGCTCTAGAAGATTTTTTACTCTGTCATTGAAGTTCAGACCCGCGGTGGTGGTGCTGCGGTAGCATTGTCGCCTCACAGTAAGACACTGTCCAGTTCGATTCTCAGCTAGAGCGTCTTCTGCGTGGAGACATGCGTGAATGAGCGTACCTTCGTTGAAGGTTGTGCATCAGGGCTGGTAACTCGGCACGTAAAAATAAACTACCAATCATTAGCGGACCGGAGTTCCGCTGTGATGACCCCTAGCCGGGAAAAGCCGAAGGACACAACACAACATTGAATTGGCAGTTCAGAAAAGTGAAGGGGTATATAGGTTTTTATGAATGATCGAATGTCTAAAACATTGACAAGCAAATACCTGAAAAAAAATATCAAACACAATTCACAGATTCACAGAACACATTTCCCTGTCATTCAGAACACTAAAGCAGTCATTCTATTAACAGTCATATCTGTGAAAAAATAACCACCATCATTACACCCTGTGCAAACCAAAACACTACTACCGTGGCATAGTAGCAGACATACCTCTCAACTTCTTAGTGCAAGAAATCTGAACAAAGCCTGACAAATAATGGGGGGACAAAGGCCCAAAAATAGGGCCTGATTTTAAATATTGCTCTTATAAACTTAGAAAGTTGAGTGACAAGATTTGTCTTAACATGCATTTTTCTGAAGAATATGAAGTCTGAAATACAAATGTATGTCATTATTTACTGACTTCAGTCCTCAGATCATCCCAGTGATTGGCCAGAAAAATAAAATTTTTATGAGAAATAGATCAAAAATATGAGGCAGAAATCTGGACAGTTGAGAGGTATGGTAGCATAATTCCCGTAATCCTGTAAAAGCCATTGCACAAGCACCTCCTTTTTATGATTCCACTATGAAATATCAAACAGCAATACCTCAAGCATCAGAAACCACAAAACTAATGCCCAAGAAAGTTAACTACAAGTGTTTTGCAGGGGCCATAACCACTTGCACCCCCCCTGCCAACTTATATGTACCAACTCCACTGTTGCACCAACTTAAAGGGGGGACTGATGTTCCATTAAAGGTAGTCACTGTCAGTGCACACATAGAAAATGAACCAGCAGTGATTATAGAAAAGAGCAGTCTATTTTATCATCAGTGGCAAAGAAAATAAATGCAGACTGTTGTGTTGAACATAAATCTACTAAATTAACCTCCTACCTTTTACTATGAGTTGTGAGAAGTCCTCACACACCCAATTCCCACTACAGCCACACAAACCAGCAGTTCTATATTCCACCAAATACAGTTCAACTAAACATTAATTTAATCAACTACACATTTTAAGTTTCATCCTATTTAATTCTTTCAGCGAAACACATGCTTTATCAATAGGTGTATATATGGTGGCACAAACACACACACACAGACACACACACACACTCACGTGTGTGTGTGTGTGTGTGTGTGTATTTGTGTGTGTGTGTGTATAGTGTATATGCGTGATCTTATACATGTATAGATAGATACAGATGTACACTGTAAGTTGGCCATAGGTGTGTATATTTATGCGGTATGGAAGAACAACCATGACAAGACTAGCCACCTGGCAGTGTCGGCTCTAGATAATTGTCACTGTTGAAGTGACACCCTGATCCCTTATGCATAAGTGGCAAAAAAGGGTTGTGGATAGATGGAGATACAAATATATGTGTGTGTGTGTGTGTGTGTATATATATATATATATATATATATATATATATATATATATATATATATGTATGTATGTACTTTTAGTGTTAGGAATGTTTGTATGTCCTGCTTTATGAAACTTGCATTGTATTTTGACTATATGTGAATGTCTGTATGTGTGTGTGTGTGTGTGTGTGTGTCTATATATATATATATATATATGTATATATATATATATATATATATATATATATATATATATATATACATACACACACAC
Source organism: Protopterus annectens (assembly GCF_019279795.1). Lineage (NCBI taxonomy): Eukaryota > Metazoa > Chordata > Ceratodontiformes > Protopteridae > Protopterus > Protopterus annectens. Next base: position 777,436,486 of record NC_056735.1, read on the forward strand.
ACACACACACACACACACACACACAGTGAATATCTGCTGGTAAAATGTCAGGTTTTGTGATATAAATAAATGAGACCACAATAAATCATTTCAAAACTTTTCCCACCTTTAATGTGACCTGTAACCTGTACCATTCAATTGAAAAACAAACAAATCTGTTAGGGGGAAAAATGTAAAAAAAATAAAAAACATACACTAAGCTGGTTGCATAAGTGTGCACACCTTTAAACTAATACTTTGTTGAAGCACCTTTTGATTTAATTACACTTCCAGGCAAAGATTCTAAATCTTCTAGACTTTGTTGCATATTTGGGAGATGTACATATATCCCCCCCTTTGTCTTCTTGTGAATTGGTTATCCAGTCTCTCTTCCCAATCCTTTCTAAGCTCCTCTGATTCATTCTTATAATTATTATGCAATATTTTATATGCTTTACTAATTATTCCTTTTTTAATGGCTGCTTCTATTCTAGATTCTGTTAAGAACTCTACCAGTGCTGGTCTTTCATTTAGGACTCTTATATTTCTTTCTCTTTGCCTATACTCTGATATCAGTCCTCGATAGGAAAGGCAGTCTCTAAACTGCAGTCCAAATTAATTCTTGGTCTCTTCCCATTCTTTTACCTTTCCCTTTCTAGTTATTTGCTCCCAATACCTTGGTTCCTTTGCCAGTTTTCTCCAATAAATTCCAGCCCCCTCTTGCCTATTAACTTTATCCCTAACCACGCTCATCCCTATCGGGAGAATCTCTTTTCTCCATTCTAGTGCTGGTTTAGTTCTTAGAATACTTCCTGCTATTTTATGAATATAATACTCTGTATGATTTTTGTTGTTCTCCTTAAGAGTCTGCATCCAAAATCTCAATCTCTCTTTATTTCTTGAGCTTCCTCCTTGTATCATCACCATTCCTTTCCACTTTGAATTATAATTTTCTGCTTGTGCTATGTATAAGAGCCTTTACTGTGTTGCTCTAAAATAGCCCCTCAAGTTGAGTAATCGTAGTCCACCTTGTTCTTTTGGAAGAATTAATCAAAAATAAAAAAAATATCTGAAACACCACTATACATTTTACAGAAATGTTCACCAAAATATTTTAATAGTATTTAGCCCTTTCATCTCATTATAGAGACTTCATCAGAATACAAACCAATGACTTAACTTCCCCATTTAAATAGGTTTCATCAATGACGTCATAAGTTACATCATCAAAATTTGAAATTAATTCAAACCTCCCACATAAAATTAAAGGGATAACCCATTAAAAAACAATGTACATTATTAAAATAAATTCAACACATTGACCCTAAATATTATAATCATAAATAAAAATTCTGTTACATACAAAACTTTGTCCTAAAAACTTGTAACTTATGTGCTCTCTCCATTAACATAGGAACAATGGATATAGTGTCATTTAAGCCAGGTAGGAACACTGCAGCTAACTTAAGCTGCCACTGTGTTTCTTTTTTCTTTAAAAGATTTTTCCAGTCACCCCCTCTGGGATCCATCCTGATTATATATCCAGAATCCCAAACATGAATTTTACAAACCCCATACAAGAAAGAGAATGCTTGTACAGAACATTGGTTAGTTTCTTATTTTTTATATCATTGTGTTCCTAGATTCTATTTTTTAGCATACATTCTATTTTGCCTACATAAAAATAGGTGCATGTCATGTAGACTGCTAAATATATCACTCCTGTAGTGCTACAATTTCCCTTCCTAAAAAAAACTTTACTCTTCAAATTATTATTCAGAACTATACAATCCGTCTTAATAATGTATGGGCATTGTGCACACGTACTACATGCTATGGTTCCTGAACAAAACATGCTTGCCCTTCCAATTTAATTTCATATAACTTTTTTAAATTCATACCAGCTTTATTAACAAACATAGGTCTTTCACCCACTCTTTTGAATATCTCATTATTGGTTCTAAAAATATTCCAATTCGTCTCCAGGGCTTTCTTTACTCTATTAGTATTATAGTTAAATTGGAAAACATGTTTTATCATATTTCCTATATTGACAACCACCAACAGGACCCACATCTTTATTATTCTTAGTAAGGCCCTCCCCTAAAAGTGGCTTATAGAAAGTTCCCCACTTTCTCTATACTTCACTAATAATTTCATCCACTAAATGTCTAGGATACCCCCTCTCCTGAAACATAGTGGAAACCTTATCAAGCTCAGGGCCCAAGTCGTCAAAATGTGAAGTCATACGGGCTACCCTAATAGCTTGTCCCTTAACAATACTTTTTTTTCTGTCTCAATGGATGATTACTTTCAAAATGTAGATATGTTTTACAAAAAGTGTTCTTTCTATATATCCTGGACCTAAAAGCATTTACTTCCATTGAACTATAAGTATACAGGTAATTATTTCCCTTTGTGTCATACTGATATGTGAAATCCAAAAAATCTGTACTTGAATTTCAATATTGTATAAATCTTTCTATTTCCTGCTCAGGGCCTTGCCATAGAATAAAAATATCATTCAGATAATGTGAATACAATTTTATGTTGCCCCAAAAAGGACAATTCTTGACAAATGTATTTTCCCAACCCAGAAGGACCGAATTTGCATATACCGGGGAGCATCCTGCCCCCATGGTTACCCCCTTAATTTGTTAATAGTATTCCCCTTCGAACCACAAAAAATTATTTTCCAAAACAATACTCATCAACTCACAAATTAAGGTTGCCATATCATGTTCTAACTCAGATTCCTGAAATAGAACCTGTTCAAAAAATGTAAGGCCTTCCTCCTTAGGAATTGTGGTAAACAAATCTTTAACATCCACTGTCAAAAAGACTATCTTCTGCCCATATTTCCTTCTTTAATAAACCTAAAAATTCACATGAATCCTTCACTAAATGTGGGGTCTTATCAACTACATGTTGTACACATGAATCAATCAGAACAGCCAAGGGGTGAATTTTGGAACCCCTTGCAGCCACAATGGGTCTGAAAGGAGGTTTTAATATATTTTTATGGATCTTGGATATTCCAAAAAATACTGGTATCACCGGTTCACAGGTAGGTACTAGTCTGTTGGCCCTAGGGCCTATATAAGCCTAGCCAAACGGTACCCTGGCTTTTGCCACCCAAGAAAATTATTTTCCTTTGCCCCTGTCAAGCAGAGCCACAGAAGTGATCCCTGGGGTGAATTTCCTACCTCCCATCCAATTATCAAGATTTTTCTTGAAGAGTGCTAATGAGGAGCTTTGTTTGATATAGATAGATAGTTTGTTCCAGAGTATGGGAAGTCTCTTGGAAAGGAATCTTCCCTCCAGCATGTTCTATTTATTGTGGTGACAAGGTTTAGGTCCCCAGAGCGTGTAGCTTGGAGGGATTGGGATTTCTGTATGTGGAGCATGTCAAACAGCTCTGGATTTGACATAGCTTTGTATGTTAGGCAGAGATCGCCTCTGAGTAGGCGATATGCGACAGAGTAAAGCTGGAGTTTTTTGAGACTGTCTGCGTAGGGCATCTGTTTGAGGTCGATAATCCTCTTTGTGAGGTATTTCTGCGGCCTTTCCAGTTGTAGATGTCTTGTGAGGTACATACTAAAAGGGGCATTGTACTCTATAATGGGTATAATGAGTGATGAGTAGAGGGGAACAATGACCTCTTTTTTCCTGGATGAGAAACCTTTTGTGATGAGGTGTGCCACATAGAAGAATTTCCTGACTACTGTGGCGATGTGGTTATCAAAGGAGAGACTACTGCCCACCTGTGTCCCAAGGTCTCTTATCACACTTTTGATGTTAAGTAGACTAACACCTATGTGGTAGTTCATGGGTACAGATTTTTTACCAAAAGGGATGACAATGCACTTTTTGACATTGAGCTTGAGGCCATGGCTTTGACACCAGGCATCTGTCTCAGTGAGGCCCTTTTTTTGTAGGATGTCCACATCATTAGGAGTTTTGATTATGGCTCCTAGTTTGCAGTCATCTGCATCTTGCAGTCATGTGTTAGCCTGTACTTCAGAAAAGTAGATACCAAACAGGAGAGGACCCAGGACTGAACCCTGTGGTACTCCACCTGTCACTGGTCTGCAGTTGGATTTAGAGTCTGCTGCTTTCACAGTGTGGGTTCTGTCAGTGAGCCAGTTGGCAACCCATCTTGTGACGTAGGGATTTATACCTAGTTTAGTGAATTTATCTATAGTTACTTCCTATACAAGAAATCATTCAAATCAGAATCTATTTTACCATCAAGTAAATATTCCTCAAGGTATGAATCAATCCTTGAATATGAAATATGAATATGAAATATTAATCTGATTTTTGGATACCCCTATGTAAGTTGTCTCAAATAATAAATTTTGCATCTCATTCGAATAATCCATGCTTTTATGTAGCACCCTTTATCTAGGACCATGACACAAATTTGTGTGTCCTTTCTTAAATCCATCAAAAGATTGTACTCTCCTGTTGTTAAATTCCCTTGTCTCTTGTTATTGCACCTGGAGATGATATAAATATTCTCCAAGACCAATTTCTCATAAGCTTCAACTATGGGGTGTAAGGGTGGGTTATAAATACTCTTCCTTTTACGTATGGAAGTCTTTCCTTTTGAACCTAATATATTTTCTTCCTCCTTGTGTCCCAACATAATTTCAGTTTAACTTTCTAGTGTACAATTTTAAGGCCATAATATTATCAACCAAGTCGCCTTTAGTTGAGGGAATACATTTTATCACTTTGGAAAATAATTGGAAGTAATCCTCAGTAGTAATCCTATCTGTAAAATTATAAATGATAAAACCCTTCTTTGTATTCACAATATTCCATTCTGAATGACCTAATTCTTGTAATTGTTCCCATTTTGATATACATTCCTCTTCTGTGGGCAATAATTCTTGTTGTACTCCCCCGTCTCTGTATAATGTTGTGCTAGTCTGTCAGAACGTCTGACTATTGGAAAATCTTGTTCCCCCTCATTTAATTGTTCACTATCCATGTTCCATACCTCACCACTCCTAACTGCTTCACTATAACTAATAAATTCCCTTTCTTCCCTACTACGAATGTGATTCTGTCTAGTATTAATCAAATGTTTTGTAGGGTACACCTGCTTATTTTGATAACTTCTTTGGTCCCTCTACACTTTTGTTTTTTCTTTTGAAAAATATTAAAACTCTGTGTCTCCACCTTGTCCAACACTTTAAAATAGTGTATTATACTGAAAACACAATAAATCTTTTTTTAAAAAAATAAATCTTTTTTAATTTTATCATCCAGAACTTCCACGTCTTGCGCCACCACCTCCCTTTGTTTTTCATAATAAAATACTGTTTTTTTAAGCAAGCCCATCCCCCTTTCATCAAAGAATTGTACAAGATCATTGATTATTTCATCATCATAAAACACACCAAAAGGAAATTTGTATAATCTCAAACCTTGTGGTATTATTCTTAAGGACATACAATGATTTAAATATGCAATGTCTATCTGCAGCGTTTTCAATTTGAAAAATCTTTTTTCCAGTTGGAATATTAAGTCCTTTAAAGAACAAGCACCAAATAAATCATTGTCTTTAACACTGTCTGCTCCAATACTATTGTTGCCAGAAAAACAGTGTTGTTTGGATAAAAGATTGGTAAGTTTAGCATCAAAATCGACCTTACTTTGTCCTCCTTCACCTCGCCATTGCGAGGTGTGCATACTGTTGTGAAGAACGCTAACATTACCAATGCCAGAATTATTGCTAGAATTAACAGTACCTTGAGCTAAATTGTCACCAACATTTTTTAAACTACTCATAGCATACTGTTGGCCCAGATGAATATCCAGTAATGTAGAACCAAAAGAAACAGTCAATATATGGTTCCATTCCCTCGCCACCATACTTCCTTGTTGCTGCAACCATGGACCTCCTGCCATATGACTTGCTCGACTAGTCCTACTGCTGGATCCTGAATTCTCATCATCGGGGTGTTGAACAATGGAGCATGCTTGTTTGCTCACTAAATATGTACCATTTGGATGAAAATGGGACTGGGAACCCTTAAAAGATTTCCCAGCGGTATTAAATGAACAGTTCTCCTTTTATGTAAATAGTTCAATTAGTTTCGTCAACTCCCCCTCGAGTTGCGAAACTTCATATCTCAGCTGCTTAACCTCCGCATTGGCCTCTTCAATTACCACAGTGCCCGAAAGGTTAAATTAATCCAAAGTATCCATATTAAAGTGGATAACGGATAGTAAAAGTGTGGAAAACCATACACTAATAAAAACTACCACACCAAATGTAAAACCAGAAACTCTAATCAGTTACTATTATAATATTTTTGTGAACATTTCTGTAAAACGTATAGTGGTGTTTCGAATATATTTTTTTATTTTTGATTAGTATTTCTGGTTTTACATTTGGTGTGGTTGATTTTGCTATTGGAAGAAGTTTTGCCCCACTTGATGCCTGCTGTCTTCCCTTCCCAGATAAAATCCTTCAACTCTTTTTTTTAATCACTATACACCACTTCTCCCCTGGTTGATAGAAATATGCCTGACCTGTGTACAAGACAAAAGGGACTAAAAACATTTTAATTGCTTGTATCTTAGTATCCATATCTCAAAGGTTCCAGTTTCTCAGTTTTTGTATTATCTTCTGTCATTGGCTGCCACAGCAGAGTCATTTCTAGTCCATATTCCTAAATACTTCATTTTATCATATCCCAATAAATATGGATATTGTTGGACCAAGTCATTTGTGGATACATACTTTACCACTATTGCCTTTGTTTTAGCTTCATTCATTTTGTATCCCAAGAAGATTTGAAACTGTCTTAAAGTGTTTCACAACACTGTAATGCCCCTTACTGGTTTTGTCATGTTAAAATAATGTCATCTGCAAATAGAGCCAGCTTTTCCTGACTGCCATACCAATTCTACCCTTGAATTTCTGAGTACCTTATTTTCTTTGTCAGTGGTTGTAAATATAATGCAAACAACAAAGGAGAAAGAGGACAACTCTGCCTGGTTCCTTTACTCAAGCAGAAGTTATCAGAGAGGACCCCACCCACTTGAATTTTCACCTCTGATCCCTCATATATACTTCTAATCAACCTTATAATTGTATCAGGGAATGCAAATGCTTTCATTGCCCTGCTCATGGAGTCCCATTCTACTCTGTCAAATGCTTTCTCTGCATCAAGCCCCACCAATAAAAGTGGTATTTTCTTACATTCTGCTTCCCTCTGGATCATCAGTGTACTGTTAATATTGTCAAATGTTTTCCTCCCGTCCACAAAACCACACTGATCCATATCTATCAAGTTTAGTTTCATGTTTGCTATTATAGACATAAACACTTTATAATCATGGTTTAGTATTGAAATGGGCCTGTATGAAGCTGAATATGAAGGATTTTTATCCTCTTTAGGTATCACCATTACCACTGCCATCTTCCAGTATGCTGATACATCTCCTCCTCTTAAAATACTGTTAAACAAAACCTTCCAGATCTTTATCGGTTTTTCCCCTCCTAGCTTCCAAACTTCCACATGAATACCATCTCTTACTAGGGACTTTCCTGTAGATTGATTATACATAGCCATTTTTATCTCATCTCTCCCTATCCTAACTGTTAGTAGCTGAGCCTCATCTACCTCTAACCTAGGCATATTTAATTCTTCCATAAACATTTCCATTTGTACCTTGTCTTGATTTGCATATTTATCTGCTTTATACAAACTTTCATAAAATTTCCAAAATATTTCTAATACTTCTACAGCATCTCTTGTTTTCTTACTTGTTATAGGCTCCCTAAGCTTGTTGAAGGCCCTTTCCACTTTCTGTTGCCTGAGTTGTCATGCTAAAAGTTTTTGTGCTCCAGAATTATTGTCAAAAACAGTTGCTTAACAGCAGTCTTTCTACACTCGTGCATATTATGAAGGTAATCTCTTATTTTCTGTTTAGCATTTGCAGTTGCTCCTTTTCTTGTTCCGAGAGATTCAATCTATTTTGCAATAATGAAACATTTGTCAGTCCTAAATAATTCTTGATACTTCTTAACCATATCTCCATTTCCTTTATTTCCACCCTAGTTTTAAGCTCCACTTCAATTTTATCCCACTCCCTAGATATTTTCAAAAGAAAAATCTTTCTTTTCTAGTAGCTCCTGAATTAATTCCAAAACCCATTCCTCAATTCCTCTCTTTTCAACTGATAGGTAGGAAATTGACAGTCTCTCTTTTATTTAATTATTTTGCATTTTTATTTTAGTTGATGATCTGAAATAGTTATTGGGTGCATTTCAAAACCTTCAATTAAATGCACATGGTCCTGTGAGAGATAAAATCTGTCTAGCCTATCCCAGTTTTTGTATAGGTTCATAGGTTCATACTAGGATATCTGCCCTAGGGCATTTATAAGCCTAGCCAGAGTGTGTTTGGCTTTCGCCACCCATTTTAAATTAATTAATTTTGCTATGCCCTTTTTCGAGGTTAGTATACTGTGCCTCTGTCTAACAGTGACACAGAAGTGATACCCGGGGTAAACCTACGATCTCCCATCCACTCATCAAGATTCCTCTTGAAGAGAGTCAATGAGGGACTCTGCCTAACCTGGACTGGGATTTTATTCCAGAGTGAAGGGAGCCTCTGGGTTATGAATCTGTCCCTCCAGCATGTCCTGTTTATTTCAGTGCTGAGGTTCAAGTCTCTCGAGTGCGTAGCTCAATGGGATTTGGATTTTCTGAGGTGCAGCATGTCCATTAATTCTGGGTTGGACATGGCTTTATACGTCAGGCACAGATCGCCTCTGAGCAGGCGGTATGCCAGTGAGTAGAGCTGGAGTTTCTTTAACCGGGCAGCATATGGCATCTGTTTGAGCCCTTTGATCCTCTTGGTGAGGTACTTTTGAGGTCTTTCCAGTTGCTGTAGGTGTCTGGTAAGGTACATCCTAAAAGGGGCATTGTACTCAATTATGGGCCTGATGAGGGATGAGTAAAGAGGCACGATGACCTCCCCTGATCTAGATATGAATCCCGTCATGATTAGGTGGGCTATATAAAATGTTTTTCTAACCACTTTGGCCACGTGGCTGTCAAATGAGAGATTGCTATCAACTTGGGTCCCCAGGTCCCTAATTACTTCTTCTGTACTTAATGGATTACCACCTATGTGGTAATTTGTGGGCACTTTGTTTTTGCCAAAGGGGATGACTATACACTTTTTGGCGTGTAGCTTGAGGCCATGGCTCTGGCACCAGTTGTCTGTTTCTATGAGGCCCTTTTGGAGGATGCTTGTGTCAGCTGGAGAGTCGATTATGGTGCCCAGTTTGCAGTCATCTGCGAACTTTGTCAGCCACAGTCCTTCCATGTTGGCCTGTACCTCCGAGAAATATATACCGAACAAGAGAGGTCCCAGGACTGAGCCTTGTGGGATGCTACTTGTAACTGGTTTGGAGTCTGACATGGCTCCAGCAATTCTAACCATGTGGGTTCTGTCCTTGAGCCAGTTTGCAACCCATCTAGTGACATAGGGGTTTATATTTAAGCTGGTGAGCTTATCTGTAATGCCCGAGTGGGGTATTTTATCGAAGGCTTTTGTGAGGTCCAGGTAGGCTGTGTGGACCACCTTCCCCTCGTCAATGGCCTTGGTGATTGTTTCAAAGAAATCACCCAGGTTTAAGAGGCAGGATCTGCCCTTAACAAAGCCGAACTGGGTAGGATCCAGTGTCTGTAGGTCCCCAATATCTTTATTTATGAGGTCCATAATGATCCTTTCCATAGCTTTGCAGACCAAGCTAGTCAGGCTTATGGGGTGATAGTTTCCAGGATCCGTTGAGGCACCACCTTGTGGAGAGGGACCACTGTTGCTGTACGCCACTCTTTGGGTACATATCCTGTAGTAAGGCTGAGATTGAACAGTAGTTTTATGTTTGGGTTTAGCTCTTCTTGGAGTTCATGTAGGACGCAGCCCGGGACACCGTCTGGTCCCATTGATGCTGTGTTTTTTGCTTTGGAGAGGGCAGCTCTTACCTGAGCATCTGAGATGTCAGGGGGGCAGCACTCTGCTGGGATAGATATTTGCCCTTTTGGTGGGGAGGGGGGGAGAAGTTTGCACTGAACCTGTCAGCTAGGATGTTGGCACTGTCTGTGGGTTCGGTGTATTTTTTGTCATTTTGGACTAATTCTGAGCATATCTGGGAAAGATAGGAAACAGGCTTACAATTTTTTTTTTTTTTTTCAGAAAAGTAGTAAAAACAATTCACATGCAGTGCAAGCTGGCACACTTGAGTATGTAGCAATATTAGTCCACACACAGTTTGAAAAAATGTAATTAAATTAAAAGGACTAAGCATAAGTGTAGAAAGGGTTTATTAGGTAGAATGCGGTAAAGAGATGGGACTGGGGGAGTGTCCTAGATCAAATCTACAGTGGGGCAGGTACTGCAAAAGCCACCAAATTTAAACTACAACCAAGAGCAGGGAGGGGGGTGGGGAAAAGTTTCAACAGAGATGTGAGGAATCAGAGTGCAAATTATAAAACCAAAAAAAATATACTGATCTCTGTATATTTGCAGAACACTAAGACAACAGATATCTAAGCAACAATTTAGCTCTATAATACAGAATAATACAGAAAAATATACTCAGCTCTATATCTTTGCAGATAGTCTTGTAAGGCTGTTCCACTTTAAATGCAGACTGCTGCTATTAACAGTTCAAATTAAGGGAACCTTGAGTTAACAACACACAAGCAATAGAAACCAAAATGAGGGGGGTGGTGGGGAGAAAGTTTCAACAGAGATGTGAGGAATCAGAGTGCAAATTATAAAACCAAAAAAAAAAAATACTGATCTCTGTATATTTGCAGAATACTAAGACAACAGATATGTAAGCAACAATTTAGCTCTATAATACAGAATAATACAGAAAAATATACTCAGCTCTATATATTTGCAGATAGTCTTGTAAGGCTGTTCCACTTTAAATGCAGACTGCTGTTATTAACAGTTCAAATTAAGGGAACCTTGAGTTAACACACAAGCAATAAAAACCAAAATGAGGGGTGGGGGGGGTGGGGAAGAAAGTTTCAACAGAGATCTGAGGAATCAGAGTGCAAATTATAAAACCAAAAAAATATACTGAGCTCTGTATATTTGCAGAACACTAAGACAACAGATATCTAAGCAACAATTTAGCTCTATAATACAGAAAAATATACTCAGCTCTATATATTTGCAGATAGTTTTGTAAGGCTCTTCCACTTTAAATGCAGACTGCTGCTATTAACAGTTCAAATTAATGGAACATTGAGTTAACCATACACAAGCAATAGAAACCAAAATGGGGGGGGGGGGGGTTTCAACAGAGATGTGAGGAATCAGAGTGCAAATTATAAAACCAAAAAAATCTATACTGATCTATATTTGCAGAACACTAAGACAACAGATATCTAAGCAACAATTTAGCTCTATAATACAGAATAATACAGAAAAATATACTCAGCTCTATATATTTGCAGATAGTCTTGTAAGGCTGTTCCACTTTAAATGCAGACTGCTGCTATTAACAGTTCAAATTCTTTGTGAATAATATGTAAATTCACTCCAAACACCTTGTACTGAATTCACATCTTCCATGCCAAACATTTTCAGAAATTTCTTCAAAAATCTACCCTCCTTTGTTATATTTTCCCTTCACTGTTGCAAATCAAATTCCAGTCTCCACCTAGAAGTAATATTCCTTGCTGAAAGCTGATTATTTCTCCGAGAATTTTCTTAAGCTGTATTGTAGCAGTTTTAGGTGGAATGCCAATGCATGCCAGTGCAATCCTCCTCTCTAGCCAGTAGCCCCTTAGTACTAAGAGTTCTAACTATCTTGCATTATCTTTTTTTCTTCTATCACTATTGGAGCTCCTCTTGCAGTTAATTTAAGTACTCCTCTTTTCCTTTGCCCCAGATATTCTGCTGAATAACCATCCTGAAAAGCTTTCTATATCAAATTCACGTGTTCAATTATTTGTAGGTGTGTCTCCTGTAGCATAGCTTTTTGCACTCTACATTTTTAATATAGTTCACTGCTCTTTCTTTTTTATACTTATCTGTAAGATCATTCATATTGAAAGACATTATAGAAAGTATCATTTTCTTATATAGCTATTATTACCACCGTTTTATGTACAACTATTTTTTGTTAAATGTCTAGTTTCTACTTTTGTGTTACATGCATGCACTGTTTGGTGTTTTATACAGTTGTCTCTTGTCATATCCATTTGTGCCTATGCCACATCTTACATAACTTTTTGGGGTTTTTTTGAAAGACATCAAACAGAAAAAACACCCCCCAAACACCCCTAAAACCTATTAACTTAATAATAACACACAAAACAGTATACATCTTCAAATATTGAAGTTTTTGCTTCCTGATAAGAACAGATGTTTTAAGTTGATAGCCATACACAGACAGACTAGAGTTAATCAAAAATAAACGTTAGTCATGTTAAGACACATGGTACAGCCTGTGCTGTTAGTAAATGCTATTTCATTTTGTCTATCTTTATAGCTCTCCCAGCTGAGAAAACACTTGAATGCTTTTGTAAACACTTTTTCCAAGCCATTTCTCTTTATCAAATTGTCTTCTAGTGACATGCAAACCAGACCCAAAACTGCTAAGGGTACCTTGTTTACCAGGAACAAGCTTTATAATATTCAGTATTCTTTTTCATTTACATGTTTTGTAATAAATTTGTTACTGGTTAGCACCTAGGGTCATAACCCAGTCATTTCCCTATGCAAGCATGGGAAAAAGCACACTGATTTTTTTGTCATACTCTCTTCCTCTGCCCCCCCCTTCTCATCCCCTCCCTTTTTTTCATTGCATTGCCTACATTTCTTAAAACTGAAGTAAGAAAAAGAGAGAAGGGAGGAAAAGAAAAAAAAACACCTGTTTATATTAGTATCCCCATTACATTTCAAAAAACTGAGAAAACTTTATTTCAAGTCTAATTGATTTTGTATTATCTTTAAAGCTCTCACAGCTGGGAAAACCCCTGATTGTTTTCAGAGAACATTATGTCCTAGCCAATTTCTGTTTTCTTTTTTTCATTTCCCTCAGTCAATCCCCTTCCACCAGACTGTCTCCAGTTTCTCTTTATCACATTGTCCCCATGGAGACATGAAGTCCAGCTGTACAAGTGCTACTTAGTATACATGCATTTGCTAGGAAAAAGTCTCATAATATTCAATACTCTTTTTCATGTACTTGCTCTCTCTTACATCTGATCAATTTAAGGTCCTCAAGCCAGTCATTTCCACATGCTGGAATGAAAAAAGCACACCAGGCTTGACTTTGTCATGTCCCTTCAACCAGGTTCCTTTTTTTTTTTTTTTTTAAATCATTGCATTGCCTATATTTCTCAAAAGTGTACAAGAAAGAGGAGAAAAAGAAAAACACCACCTGTTTACAATCCCCATTACCCTTAAAAATAGCATGCAAAGGAAACCATGCATCACAAATACAGTACTATTAAGAAAAGTGTTTTTGCTTACAGTTAGCTTTCTCCCCTCTTTCTTTCCGTACCCAAAGCATTTTTCCGAACATTAATGACATGAAGTAGGGCATATACTTTAGAGTCCCCCACAGATCCAATACATTTTGAAAAAGTCCAATATCTCCAGAATGATTTCTTCTGTCATATTTCACAAATATAATTACTGCATTGTAATTCCACATTAAGTTACTGATTTTATTAGTTCTCTTCTCCATCACCCATATCCTGTCTCTGCTTCATTTTCAACATACTCTCAATTCTTCTAGTCAACTTTTGCACTCCCTTCCTTCTCTCTAACATTTTCCATTGAAATATTGGAAGAGGTTTCTGTGGTCGCTGTTTGCCAGAAGAACAAGAAGTAGAATGTCCTTCTGTTTTTTGTTGGACAAACTTTTGTATTTACTCTCTAGCATGCACTTCATCAAAAAATTATTTTGTTTCTCCAGGGAATAATACCTTAAAGACAGCTGGATACAGCAGTTTGAATATCACACCTGCGTCTCAACATTCTCTGAATAGTGGATTGAATTTACCTCTCTTTGCCTGGTGTACAATGAGTAATCATTCTCCACATACATTTTGCTGTCTCCCATTTTTAGTATTTTGTCCTTCTGGCACAGTTTTGTCAGAATCAACTCTTTCTGCTGGTAGGATTGCATCTTTACTGTTAAAGGTATAGGTTGCTTTCTTATAGCTAGATTTGGAGCATACACACAATGTGCCCTTTCAACTAACAACTCTTGCTGTGAAATATAACCAGTCCAGTTGCTTATTTGGGCTTTCATTAAATTAATGCAGTCTGTTCCTTGCAGTTTCTCTGGTATAGCTGAAAATCTCAGGTTCTCTTTACATACTCTGTTCTCTAATTCTGTTATTTTTTTGAAACATCTCTTCCTGAGCAGTCTCATATTCATCCAGCCTTTTCTTCATTTCGACCTCTGATTTTTGCAGCTTTATCATTTCATCTGAATATCTGTTTAAAGCTTCTTTCCATCCTTTTGTTGTTTGTGTTCATATACTCCATCAGTGTTTTGTTAATTTTAACCAGGTCTGTATGCAGTTGTCTTATATATTACTTTAGATTATTGGAAGTCATGTTTGAAGGTTGCATTTTTTTTTGCTGAACAGCTGCAGAACTTTCCCCAGTCAGTGTTTCTTCCTCAAAATTGTGTAGCTGATTTTTCCAGGTCTTCTGTATTTCTTTATTCTTGCCATCCAGGCAGTGCACTTACTAGCCAGTTACTGAAATTTACCTATAAGCACAAGTCAACTGGCCTTCTCTGCTGAGCTTCTGTTTTCACACTAGAAGAGCTAAAAACAAGATCCTTCTCAGTGTGCAGCCATTTGTAAGTCCCCAATGCTTGTTTCATTTCATCCTTATATGCATTGTATGCTAGTTTTAATCTCCCCTTGTACTTGTAATGAATTGAATAAAGTTGAAGCCTCCTACATCTTTCCATATAGCTGAAAGTTTTCATTGTTGAAATACTTCTAGTAAGCCTCTTTTGTGCTGGTTCTAATTTGTCTCTCTTTTTATGTATACAAAATTGATTTATTATATTCAAGCAGTGATCTAATACACATTTGGTATAATTCCTAATTTCCTTTGAATCATGTAATGTACTGTTTCTCAACAAACGTCCCAAATGGCCTCATAGATTTATTTGTAATGATGCACAAATGTTTGTCATATAATAATTTATATGTTATGATTATGCCCAAATCAAGTATTTCATCAGCAACCTATAAGAATACTCCAACAAAACTAATGGTTTGCCTATGTACTGTTTTGCCAAAATACATAGCATAAACATTTTAAGCCATTTCTTTTGCCCATCTAGTAATGCTATCTGTGTAATCATTTACATGTATATAATCCTCGTCTGATGTTGTCAAAACCCAGCACTGCAGTCATCACCAAATGTATTCATCCAACATTTGATATCTTGTAGTAAAGTTGCCATAACTAAATTAAACAAAAGTGGCCCTAGTACCCCTGCCCTTCTGGAAATCCCAAGTTTGAAGATACACTATCAGAGTGAATACTATTTACCAAGATTAAGAAATTTGAAAGAGATTATAGTGATTGTACAAGCAGGAATATTTACTTCAGAGTAATACTAATGCTAAGGATTTATATGCATTTGAATATCCATTATGGTTCTTCTGTGAAATCATCTAGTCATGATGAAGTGGAGTTTTTTTTTAGATTATTCAAACAGTTTTCTTTCCAGGTGTTTTTGCAAGAAAGATCAACAAGGTAATTGTAGCCAAAGAAGTTGTGAGGTTCAGCAGATTAATATCACTTGGAATCCAGAGGCAAAAGAAAGACACAGTAGTAAAGGGTACTTTTTCGGCATTAAAACCTAGGAGAAGAGAGGATCGGGTCAAAAGCAGAAACACTGCAAGGTGTCTGCATCCGTTTCACCAAAACCCCAATTACATTGTAGTAGCAAGGGTGCATAACAGTAAAAATAACTGCACTATCAGATGACTGTGGTTTTAAAATTAATGAATTTCAACAACTGCTCATTCCTTCATATACAGTGGATTTTATGGACGCTATCACCAGTCTTAAGCAATATGTTTCTAAGATGAATTTGTACTGTTTGTGTAGTAAGACACATCTACAGTCAGATTAAAGGGATCATGAGTTCAGGGAACAGAGTGGCATTAATCCTCTCCTTATTCCTGAACTCCTGGCCTTTGAAAAATTATGAGTACATGAAATTAGGGATGTGTTAAGCTCTGGTCCTTTAAAAAAAAAGTTTCATTATTTAACTCAAGAAAATCATATTTTCATTGCCTTCCCTAGATGTTAATGTACAGATGGCAAACAAAGATGGGGTGGTTGTCATTTTATACTGTTATTTATAATATTGATAAGATTATTCTCTGCTTTCTAATAAGACAGAGTAGGAAAGTACATCTGTGAATGCTATTAGTAGTAGCTGCAGACATATTGGAAGTTTTATTGATGAATGGCTTTCTAATTGTCTAGTTGCTACTATTCTGGCAGAATGTCTGCGTATTCAGCATCTGAAAATGAGCTCTGTTATCAGTATACACAAATACATAAGACTTTGGAAAGCCCTGCTCTTAAACTGATAGTGGCAAGTGTTAGTTCAAAGACAAGAGGTCTTGGCAGTTTTTTTAATAAATATAACAACAGTTGTAGGTTGTAACTTCCCATTATGCTGACCTAATAAAATAAACCACAAAACAGCATACTATGTAAACTTGAAAATAAAAAAAACACCACACTAAAAGTCCCAGCCAAATGTTTATTCACCACAGTTTTAGCCCTTTTGTTCCAAAACACAGGAACTTCATCAGAAACTCTGCCAGATAGCATAGCCGTAATGCTTTTTTCTTTGTTCATTGACCTTTTTTGGAGCTTAATCTGGACTTTATCTGCCTGAGCTTTTATTGATTTGTTTGAAAAGTATACCAGATGTGGAACCAGACTGTGTGTGCGTTTGTGTGTGTGTGTGTGTGTGTGTGTGTGTGTGTGTGTGTGTGTGTATACATCTGTATGTATATATATATATATATATATGTGTGTGTGTGTGTGTGTGTGTGTGTGTATGCATATAATATGGGTGACTTCAGTAGACTGAAATTACACTTGATCAAAACTTACTTTACCGAGACGACATCACCGAAGTTTTGAATAAACCGAAGCTTCCCATTCTTGTGCAATCCCGGAGACAGTATATTTATTTAAGATGGGTGGGTTTTACATACTGCGGTGTGTTTTTACACTGGCCACATAGTTCATTAAGGCGGTTATTCAATTATGTCTGCCTTTGAAGAGTTTGATGTCTAAATTTTATTACTAGCTTACATGTCCTTTGTCTGTACATGCTGGCTCAGCAGCTTTGACATTCGTTTCCTGGAAAACATTTTTCCTAGTTGTTGTCATTTTTTCATAGTTTCTAGCCTTCATGTGTAGGGAGCCTTGTCTGTTTTCCCAAGGAGCAGGTGTCCCTTAGAGTCAACTCTTCCAGAGCATAGTGTCATTGTTGTCTTTACACCATTCTTCTCATCTCTTGCTTTTCTTTTTGGAGGTAGAAAACAAGAAAGAAAATTCTTGTACCATAGTTGTGCTACATCAGCTCTTACTGCAAGCAGGTGCATGAGTTTCAGAAGATGGAACAACTTTTCAACACTCTGTCCAGGAAAGAAAAAGTTGACATTTGTCATGCATACACTTTCCATGCAGATTGCTAATTGCATTATCTCTAACCATCAAGAAGCACAGAACCTTTTGGAAAATGCCACTAGCAAAAGCCACTACACCAGAAGAGTGGCTGATTCAAGTGTTTGCTTCAGTATTGTCTTCACTGCTGACATCTGACTAGTAGCCACATGGTCATCAGTTCACAGCTTTATCAAGCATTATTACCTGAGCTGTGATACCAGGAGATGGTCCTTCCTTTGTAACTTGTTACTTTAAGATTCACTCTTCTGATATTGTCTTCTTGGCTGTCCTGCAGCTCCTTCCATTCTGGTTGCTATGCTGCTTAGGATTTAATGCAGTCGTAAATATACCAAAGATGGGTCTTGATGTTAGCCATAGCAGATGCATTCTTAAAGTGTCAACTGATCTCTAGGGGAACCTGACTGACGAGTCACCACTACCCTTTCACTGTTCCTCATACTTGAATGGCTCCACCATCTAATGGCAGCTATCAGATCCCTTGTAAATTTGTTAGATATGTATTTATGTATCCTATCAAACTGTGTAGATGTCTGATCTTCATTTTTTCCTCCTTCTATTTCTCTCCCTGCTGCTGCTGACCATTGGCCCACCTCTTGCCACATGACCCAGTTGCTTCCCTTTACCAGGGTTGAGTGCAAAATATGAGGGGCTGTCATTTAAGTAGCCATCAGGGTTTTTTTTTGTCTGTCCCTTTATCACCTCATCTCTCGGTTGATAACATATATTTGCTTCCTTGAGAGCCCTGCAGTGTCTCCTTCTAATGGGATGGCATGCATGCTCCCATATATACCCTCCCCAGGAGGCAGTGAACCCCTCAAAGGGCTACTGCTGAAACATCTTTGCAGTAGACAGGCACTTGCCTCAGGTTGAGGAGTTGCGCAGTATTCATCCATCCTTAGCAGGATCTAACATTGCAGTAGACCACATTGTCAGCCTTAACCCTGTATGGATGACTGTTTACTGCTAAATCCCATCTGCCTGCCTGATGATGTCCTTCAAGAATGCAACTGCAGTCATAACATGTGGGTTGTCCTGCCTCAGGCAGCCCTCGGTCGGCCGGATTCCAAAGTCTGGGTCCGACGTCGGCTGATGTTGCATTTCTCTCCGACGTCAGAGCGGCTGGAGTATATAAGCATCAGCCGACGCCATTTTCTTCAGTCTTTCTTGCCGCGCGGTGCCCAAAGCAGAAGCAGTTCGCAAGTGCCGGTCGGTCAGCTCCTGTATTCTACGATACCGAAGTCATCAAAAAAGCTAAGTACCCCGTTGGGGACCTTTTCTTGCCTCAGCCGATGTCAGAAATTACTGAAAAAGTTAACAATTGTCTTTTTTGTGGTAAACAAATACCTCATAAGGATTTCCACTCTTACTGCCTCCCTTGCCTGGGCCCAGACCACGACGTCTCGGCCTGTGTAGCCTGTGCTCGCTTCAACAAGCGCACTCTCAGGCGCCGGGTGGAGTTCGCTGAAGACTTTTTCGGCGATAAATTTGCTTATACCATGCCGTCGGATCTTCCCACATCGCAAACTCCCAAAAAGCGAAAAGACCGGGACCGACATCCTCGGCCCGCGTCTACTACCGACTCCACGCCAAAACCTAGCGCGAGTGCTCCGGTTCCCTCTGAGACGGTCTCTCCACGCTCGAACCGAAGACACCGCATTTCCGACGACTCCGATTCCAGACATTACTCCGACGCCAGTTATAGATTTTCCTCCGGATACCGAAACCGAGGAAATGCCCGAGATCATTGCTGTAGACAAGGTCACTCCTGCACGTGGAGCTGCCAGGCCTCCTATGGCCATGTCTATTAAGGCCTACACTAGGGCTAAGGCAGCCAGCAAAACAAAGCATATTACTTCTAGATCCTTACCTCAGCCGTCTCCAGAGACACAAATTATGTCCATGGCTGCTGATTTAATTTCCATGATTAGAGGTTCGCAGACCCATCCAGAGAGAGCATCCCAGCCTCCTCCTGATAAAAGGCTGGTTGAACCCTCTGACCCTACTCCTTCAGATGAAGACTCTGAGGGCTCTGTCCACTCTGATAGCCAGGAAGAGCTCTTCCAGACCTATGAGGACTCAGATGCAGAAAATTCCATACCTTCGGCCTCCCCACCTGAGGATATTTCTTTTGGGGAAGTTCTGCACACCATGAGGGAACATTTCAAGTGGCAGGGCCAGGAATATTCTGATTCCAGGAAACGCCTTAGGACTTTCCTTAAGAAGCCTCAGCACAGGCCCTTAGCTATTCCTCCTGTACTTGATGTTCTGGATGATTTGTATTCTGATTCTAGTGCTACCCTGATACTCTCCCTCCTGCACCAGCCAAGCCAGACAGGTATTACAGGGTCCCTGAAACTCATTCCCATTTATTCAGGGCCCATACTGTTGATTTGGAAACTATTTCACAGGGGCCTAAAGGAGTTTCAGCCTCCACCTCAAAAATCCTTTACCCTCCAACAGGGAAGCAAGGTCATTAGAGAGATGGGGTAAAAGGTTTACACTTCCACTACCTTATCTATGAGAGCTTTAAATTGCCTTTTCATATGTTCCAATATCAGGATTATCTTTTAGAAGATTTACAAAAACACTAGCTTCTCCTGATCCTTTAGACAGGAAGACTTTGCAGGAAGCTGTACATAACACTCAGCAAGTAAGCAATCACTTCCTGCAGTGTGGATATGATGCACTGGAAGCTTCATGTAGGGCAGCTATGACGGGGGCAGTGATGCGAAGACATGCTTGGTTAAAAGATCAACCTCTACCAGATCATGTAAAAGCAAAGCTTCTGGATGCACCTTTGGAAAAGAACAAGCTTTTTGGTGCAAATGCTAAGGATGTACTAAAGACCATCGAAGAAAAAGCAAAAGCAGTTCAAACTGTAAAGGATTTCCTCCAGGTTCAACCCCCCAGATTCAGTAGGAATTGGTCTTCAAAAAACTGGTCCTTTCCTAATCCAGAAAAGTTTCAAAGGGGTAAGAACAGACGTGGCCGAGGAAGAGGCCAATACAGAGGCCCTTACAGGGGACGTCAATGGCAGCCAGGAAACCAAAGAGGTGACGCAGGGGTTTCTCCTGCCCAACAACCACAATCTCAATGACTTTCCTCTACTACTGCCTACCAGGGAACAACTGGAAGCTCCGTTGGGCGGGAAATTATCTCTGTTTGCAGAAAACTGGCACAGACTGACAAAGGACAAATGGATTTTAGACATTATAGACCGAGGGTACAGGTTTCATTTTCATACCTTACCAAGAAAGCAAGGCATGCCAAATCTGCCACAACATCAAAGGGCAGAGGCTATCAAGCAAATCTCTCTGCTAACTCAAATGAAAGCAATAGAAAGAGTTCCACAACAAGAACAGGGATTTTACTCAAGACTGTTCCTTGTTCCAAGAAAAGAAACTCAATGGAGACCAATACTGGACTTGTCCGCATTAAACACCTTTCTCATAGTACCAAAGTTCAAAATGCTGACTCTACAGCAACTCCTTCCCATGCTGGGCAAGGAGTCGTGGCTGATTACTCTGGACCTCAAGGAGGCATACCTGCATGTCCCTATCAGACACTGTTGCAGAAGATACCTCAGATTTCTTGCAGGGCCAGAGCATTATCAATTCTCAGCATTGCCATTTGGCTTATCTACTGCGCCCAAAGTGTTTACAAAATGCCTGGCTTCAGTAATTGCTCATTGCAGGCTCCAGGGTATACAAATTTACCCATACCTGGATGACTGCCTCATACAAGCGGACGACAAATTGATGTTGACAAAAAATCTGGAATATGTCATACGATTACTTCAAGCTCTGGGATACACAGTCAACTTCCAAAAGTCAAGACTGCAGCCATCCCAGAAAATAATCTTCTTAGGAGCCAAACTAGACACAGCCTCTCAAATGGCTTACCTGACAGAAGACAAGCAAGAGAAGTTAACTCAATACTTCAAAGGTTTAGCAAAACTCACCCAGATGACTGCAAGGAGAGTCCTACAGGCCCTGGGTTACATGGCATCCTGCATCCTACTGGTTCCATTCGCAAAACTACACATGAGAAAACTTCAGTGGTACCTAAAAAGCGTTTGGTCTCAGCACAGCAACAACTTGGAGACAACCATACCACTCATCCCATGCTTACAAAAGGAATTCCTATGGTGGGCTTCGGTGAGCCAGGAAAACACAGGTTTGTCATTCAAAAAACCACAGATAACACAGATCATGACTACAGACGCCTCAGACCTAGGATGGGGGGCGCACATGGAAGGCAGATGTATACAAGGACAATGGTCTCCAAAGGAAACACATCTGCATATAAATCAAAAGGAAATGCTGGCAGTAATGCATGCTATCGAGGCTTTTCAAAACCAACTCCAGCAAGGTCACTTAATGATACGGACAGACAACACCACTGTGATGTGGTACATAAACAAGCAGGGGGGCACTCATTCTTATCCCTTTGCAGACTGACAATGCAGCTTTGGGAGAAATCACTGAGTCTAAACATCCAGTTGCAATCACAGTTTGTTCCAGGAAAAGACAATGTGTTGGCGGACAGCCTAAGCAGGAATTTCACAGATCCACACGAGTGGAGGTTGCATCCGAAGGCTTTCAGACAACTCACTTCGACATGGGGAAAGCCAGAAGTGGATCTATTTGCCTCTCACCTCAATCATCTACTACCAAAATTTTGCACAAGGACATACCATCCAAAGGCTTGGAAAATAGATGCTCTTTCATTCAACTGGAACTCCCTAGCAATCTATGCATTCCCACCTCTGCCACTGATGACCTCAGTATTACTAAAGATCAAAGCAGAGAAGCCCAAGGGAATCATAATAGCTCCGGATTGGCCAAGACAACACTGGTACCCACTACTACGGAGCATATGTCACACCAGGAGGTGGGCCCTCCCTCAGTGGCCTCTACTTTTGACTCAGCACAATTTCAAAACACTGCATCCAAACCTTCAAACTCTGCAGCTAACAGCCTGGGAGATCCCATAAATACATTCAACTTACCTCTCTCCAAGGAAGTTCAGCGGATACTAACAGAGGCTCGAAGACCATCCACCAGAAAGGTCTACTTAGCAAAGTGGAAAAGATTCAGCAATTGGAATACCAGCAAAGGGCATGATGCATCATTGCTGAACATCCCACTTATCTTGGAATATTTGGCAGATATGTTACAGAGTGGCCTCTCATATTCGTCAATAAAAATACATGCATCTGCTATTTCAGCCAGATACAACACTGATCCTCCTGTTTTTTCTCACCCCTTACTAAGGCAATTCCTCAGGGGAATCAAGAACATTAAGCCACCAAGAAAGGCCCCAGTGCCAGCCTGGGACCTCACTTTTGTCTTAGAAAAACTGACTCTACCTCCTTTTGAGCCAGCAGCTTCAGTTGACTTGCAATTTCTCTCATGGAAAACAGCCTTCCTGTTGGCAATTACTTCAGCAAGAAGGGTTTCGGAACTACAGGCCCTAATGGCAATACCACCCTTTATTATTTTCCACAGAGACAGGGTTTCATTAAGGACCAACCCTACCTTTATGCCAAAGGTGGTATCTAGGGTTTCTCTAAATCAAGCCATTCATCTGCCTGCCTTCTTCCCCAATCCTGAGAATAAGGGGGAAAGGATTTTACATACCTTGGACATTCATAGACAACTTCGATACTACCTGGACAGAACCAAGGCCAGTAGGAAGTCTGAACAGCTTTTTGTAGCTTACGCCCCTGCAATCCAAGGAAAAGCAATTTCCAAACAGACTATTTCCAAATGGATTGGACATTGCATCAGATTCTGCTATTCCTTTCATGGAAAGACTGTTCCAGCCTATGTCAGACCACATTCCACTAGAGCTACAGCCACCTTTACAGCTTTTTTAAGAGGGGTGCCTACAAAGGACATTCTAGAAGCTGCTACATGAAGCTCCGTGCATACATTCTCAAAACACTACAATCTCCCCCTATACTCCAGATCCAGAGCAGGCTTTGCTTCAGCAGTCCTGCAGGGTTTGATTGCCACACCATCTCTTTCCTAGAGCATACCTCCTCCCCCAGCTAAGCTATGGTATTCTACCCACATGTTATGACTGCAGTTGCATTCTTGAAGGACATAGTACAGTTTTGTACCTACCATAAATGTAGATGTCCGAGAGACATGCAACTGCAGTCGGGTTTTCCCTCCCTCTATACCCCTCTATGCTTGGGGTCCACTCCTATCCCTCTTTCTCTCTTAGCTGGGGATATCTGTTATGGTGTATTTGTTTTATTGCTCATGTATTTGTTTGGAATCCTGTTTTTGTCTTCCAATTTGATTACAGCCTTCCTTGGAGGGCACCTGGCATCTGGGGCAAGAAACACTGAAGAAAATGGCGTCGGCTGATGCTTATATACTCCAGCCGCTCTGACGTCGGAGAGAAATGCGACATCAGCCGACGTCGGACCCAGACTTTGGAATCCGGCCGACCGAGGGCTGCCTGAGGCAGGACAACCCACATGTTATGACTGCAGTTGCATGTCTCTCGGACATCTACATTTATGGTAGGTACAAAACTGTACTTTTCCATTGCCAGAGCCATTGCTCAGATTTGGATCATCTGTGTTGCAAGGACCTTTTCATTGTTTTTGTTTTTCCTTTTATTTGCAGGAACTGTGCTTGTGCAGAAGTTGGGGATAAACATTTGGGCTTAGGGGGCTAAATATACTTATGATGTGGTTCATGACATCATGGCATACTCCTTTTAAAGCATGTATATCTCAAAGTAAGGGAGCTCCAATGAAGAAATGCCTAACTGGAACACGAGAGAGGATGAGCTTAATCACAGACCTGCTGAGGATGTCTGTGCTTGAATAACTTCCTGTAAAAACAAATATGTTATATAAGTAATGCAAGAAATACTAATGGTGTAGCTAGACAAACTCCATATACTCCTGTGAGTTAATTTTCTATGAATGCCTCTAGGAAACTGTGCTGCTCAAGGAGCACAGCATCTGTGGAACATTCTTCATTAATATTTACAGTGTAGAGCTATGCAAAACATGCTTGTGTGATAGGAATGCACTTTAAAAATCACCATTTTATAGCTGTAAGTAGCAACGGTTAAAAATAATGTGCATATATGGGCAACATATTCAAGGCTGAATACAATTGTTTAAGTGGTAGGTGAGTGGTAGGGAAAAACAGCATTGAATCTGAGTACATCATAATCTTTCGGCTGTTCCCGTTAGGGGTCACCACAGCGGATCATCTGTTTCCATTTCTTCCTGTCCTCTGCATCTTGCTGTGTCACACCAACCACCTGCATGTCCTCTCACACCACATCCATAAATCTTATCTTAGGCCTTCCTCTTTTCCTGTTGCTTGGTAGCTTCATTCTTAGCACCTTTTTCCCAATATACTCAGCATCCCTCCTCAGCACATGTCCAAACCAATGTAATCTTGCCTCTCTGGCTTTGTCGCCAAACCTTCCAACCTGGGCTGAGCCTCTAATATACTTATTCCTAATCCTGTCCATCCTCGTCACACCCAGTGCAAATCTTAACATCTTTAACTCTGCCACATCCAGCTCGAACTCCTGCCTTTTTGTCAATGCCACTGTCTCCAACCCATATAACATAGCTGGTCTCACTACCCTCTTGTAGACCTTCCCTTTCACTCTTACAGGTACTCGTCTGTCACAAATCACTCCTGACACTCTTCTCCACCCACTGCATCCTGCCTGTATTCTCTTCTTCACCTCTCTTCCACACTCACCATTACTCTGAACTACTGATCCCATCGCACACATATATTCTGTCTTAGTCCTGCTGACCTTCATTCCTCTTCTCTCTAGAGCATATCTCCATCTCTCCAGGGTCTCCTCCACCTGTTCCCTACTCTCACTACAGATCACAATGTCATCTGCAAACATCATAGTCCACTAGAACTCCTGTATGATCTCGTCTGTCAACCTGTCCATCACCATTGCAAATAAGAAAGGGCTCAGAACTGATCCTTGATGTAATCCCACTTCCACCTTAAAAGTATCTGTCACTCCCACCGCAAACCTCACCGCTGTCACACTACCCTCATACATATCCTGTACCTTACATACTTTTCTGACACTCCCCACTTCCTCATACAATACCACAACTCCTCTCTAGGCACCCTGTCATATGCTTTCTCTAAGTCTACAAAAACACAATATTCTTTGTACTTCTCCATCAAGACTCTCAGAGCAAACGTCGCATCTGTAGTGCTCTCTCCCTGCATGAAACCATACTGCTGATCACTAATCATCATGTCCCTTCTTAACCTAGCTTCCACTACTCTTTCCCATAACTTCATGCTGTGACTGCTCAATTTAATCCCTCTGTAGTTACTACAGCTCTGCACATCACCCTTATTCTTAAAAATCGGTACCAAAACACATTTTCTCCATTCCTCAGGCATCCTCTCACTTTCCAAAATTTCATTAAACAATCTGGTTAAAAACTCCACTGCCATTTCACCTAAGCACCACCATGCTTCCACAAGTATGTCATCTGGACCAACAGCCTTTCCATTCTTCATCCTCTTCATAGCTATCCTTACTTCCTCCTTGCTAATCCATTGCACTTCATGATTCACTATCCCCACATCATCTAACCTTCTCTCCCTCTCATTCTCTTCATTCATCAACCTCTCAAAGTATTCTTTCCATCTGCTCAGCACACTCTTCTCGCTTGTAAGTATGTTTCCCTCATAATCCTTTATCACCTTTACCTGCTGCACATCTTTCCTAGCTCAGTCCCTCTGTCTAGCCAATCGGTACAGGTCCTTTTCTCCCTCCTTAGTATCCAGCCTTTCATACAACTCTTCATATGCCTTATCCTTAGCCTTCGCCACCTCTCTCTTTGCCATGCACCTCATCTCCTTATACTCCTGTCTGCTTTCTTCATCTCTCTGACAATCCCACTTCTTCTTTTCCAACCTGTTTCTCTGTATACTCTCCTGTACTTCCTCATTCCACCACCATGTCTCCTTGTCATCCTTCCTCTGTCCAGATGTCATACCAAGCACCTTTCTAGCCGTCTCCCTTACTAGCTCTGCTGTAGTTACACAGCTGTTTGGTAACTCCTCACTGCCACCCAGTGCCTGTCTTAACTCTTCCCTGAACTCCACCTCACAGTTACCCTTTTTCAGTTTCCACCATTTGATCCTTGGTGCTGCCCTTACACTCCTCCTCCTCTTCTTGATCACCAACATCATCTTACAAACCACCATCCTATGCTGCCTAACTACACTTTCCCCGGTCACCACTTTACAGTCTCCAATCTTCTTCAAATTGGCCCTCCTACATAAGATATAATCCACCTGTGTGCATCTTCCTCCACTCTTGTATGTCACCCTATGCTCCTCCCTCTTGTTAAAATACGTATTCACCACAGCCATGTCCATCCTTTTTGCAAAATCCACTACCATCTGACCTTCTGCATTCCTTTGTTTAACACCATACCCTACCCATCACTTCCTCATCCCCTCTGCATATTTAGCTGCACCTATGAGAATTATGTCTGCAAATAATAGAATTCTGCTTTGTTTGAATGCATGGCTAGATTAACAATGTTGGACTGCAGAATTCCCCTTCCTTTTAGTGGCTGCATTACTGCGGAATAGAGCATAATATTAGCAAAGGTTAAGTATTTGGTTGTTATAGTTTAAGTGAAAGGAGCATATGTATTTGTTAGCCTATGCACTGTAAAGTACTTTATAAAAATCATGCACTAAAATGTCACCCTACCTATAAACCTATGAAGAAAAGAAGAAATTGGCAAAAAAGTCTTTCAAACTGCTACTCCATTGGTTTACAGTATAGTGTTCTGTTTGTTATACACATTCTAAAAATGTTTTGAATGTTGGCAGTCATAACTGTCTCTCACTTGCAATTAGTAGTACCTTCAAATATGTAATATTTCCCTAAAATATTCCATTTGCTTTTTTATTTGTAGGTATATGGCATTTCTGTTTTCACTGTATTGGATCATTGATGTTTGGATTGGGCATTCTGTTCTGTATTTAATTGTCCTGCAACTTGCAGTTTCCTTCATCATTTGGTTTCTGACTCTCTTTGTAATGGAAGGTGGTCATTGTAGTTATGGTATTAACTGAAAGGCTGTGTATTATACTGTTTCTGCTGAAAATGATTAAATCTTTTTAAGCAGTATACTGTTGTCTTGAGATGTGTTGAAAAAAAGAGTGAGTAGCTAACAAGTCAAACAAAATATATCTCAAATTATTCTTAATACTGTATTTGGAATTCTTTTCTCAGTTCCTCACTCTTTGCAGACCTAAAGCACCTATTATCTTCTTGCTAAGTGTGTGATGTTTTATTGCTAAGAGTGTAATACAAAGCAATGGTGCCTCATTTCTCAACACAGAAATATTACAGTGGTTCAGGAGTTTAATTTGTTTGGCCGACAAAAATTAATTGCTAAACCATTCAAAAATTCAGCCTTTCTTGAATGAGTACATTTCTCTATCAGTTGACTTTAATACAATATGTACAATTAAATAGATTTTATTTTGATCCCAAAACATGCCAGTAATAGCTTAAAGTATGTGAACAGCAGTTTGCCAGACTGCATTCTTGTGTCAGGTATCCTCAGCTCTTTAAGAATGTTCTGGACCAGGTTTTGTCTGTAACGTATGTTTGTGCTTGGCTTGGCTTGGCTGCCTGCCCCATAGTACAGCGCACTGTACAGTTCCTGCCTTCATCTGTATGTGGGGATTAGGTAAGTACTCTAACAGATGTTTATTTATTTACATGTTAATTCTTTAATTACTCAGGTAAAATTGGATTTTGATATTTTCTTCAGCCGCAAACTGTGTCAGTTGAACTACAGATACTATAACGAATCACAAAGGATATGGAAAATATTTTCAGGGCATACAGTAAATAGTTGAGTGTTTTAAGTTGCAAGGCGTGAGTGTGTATTATTGACTAGGAAGCATATCAATGTGCACTGCTTTGTACAGAAAAAAAATCTTCAAATTCTGTATTAGACTTGAGTAATATATTATCAGTTGACGGACTAGAAGAGGTAGGTGGAGGTACAGTAAGGAGGAGAACATGTAGTGGCAGGCAGACAAGGTGTAGCAAGACGTGGCAGAATTTAATTTGTCATTGCAGTGTTACTAGCCACTGACAGCTTTTGAAGTCTGCTGTCTAAACAAAGTATATTATTCAGTTAAGAGTGATTGTAAGATGAGATGGGTAGTTGCCATTTAGCCGTCAATAAGCTGTAGGGTATCAGCATCCCATGGAAGTATTCCATTTATCAGGCTGTCACTAAGAGTTGCCTGCATGGACATCAGATGCTGATGTCCTATTTTTTTGTTTCTTGCAAACAAACTGCACAATTCATTTATCCTCTGATTTTACATGGATCTCGTTGTCCCAAATGCTACCTTTGACAAAGGCAAATAATTTATCTTGACTGCTTTACCTAAAGACAAGAAGTCTTGTAAGACTGATTTGTTAGTTGTATGTTTGCTTTCTGTGTCTTCTTTCTGCTTCTGGCACAACAGAGTTTTTCTGTGTTGCCCAGACTTCTCAGTTATATGAACAAACAGCTTTGACAGTCTGCACCCACTTCATCTATGTCCTTGGCACTCTTATAGTTATAAGCTGATTTTTCTATTAGGACAGAAGCTAGGTATTGCAGTTTATAAGTATTCCATAACCTCATGTGTCAGCATTTATAACAGTCTCTCCAACATGAATCCTTTTTGGCTCCATGTTATTTAGTAGTGATCTCTGATATGAAGGAAGCTATTTTAGAGTTCCATCTGGTTGACAAAACTGTTTTATCTCATTTTCCTTTCATTCATAACTGTGCCAGAGCTTGAACCCATATTTTCCTCACTGTTCCCACATTTCCATTATGCCGGATTTGTATGGCTAGCTTCAGCTTATCTACCAGATCTGACCTGTTTCTTTTCCAAAATTTTTAAATGTGCCAGAACTGCATGTGGTACCAGCCTTCTTCATAGACTTGACACCAGTCCAACTTAAGATGTAAAATTGATTTAGGGTCAATTATCCCTTCACTTGGACCATGGCAGGTGTATTATGTCAGAGGTACTGGTGCTTCTATTTTGTATAATTTAGCCATTGGCTTGAGGTTGCTGGATCAGCATTTTGCAGTGTTTTGCTACTCCATACCCTTGTTAATTCTATTCTTGCCATGTTCCCGTAGCTGGGAGGAGAAGGGGTATTGCCTTTTCTGCCAAGAAGGCATAAACTCAATGCATGCCATTTAGCATGGCAGAGACAATACTTTATTTTGTCTTCTTTCCTGCTCCAATAACAGTTGGGTGGCTTTTACACTGCAGGACATCTACATATGTACTTCCTTGCCTAGTACAAAAACCTTGGGCAGTTGCTTTGCATTTCTTGTACAATTCACATCACTGAGCTTACTTCATATGTTTTATTTTTTCCTCTTCTATCATGTAGCAGTGTTGTAACTTTTAGGCCTGCTTACAGAGATCTTCATAGAAGCATATTGGATGTGCAGTTCTTTGAATGCCATTCTGTAATATGTACTCAGCTCTGTGACTTGACTTTCTGTTAGAGTTGTAGAGATGGAGTAACTGTAATTATATGTGAAGAGCATTTGAACAAATACAGCACATTTGTATTTCTGCAGCATACAGGATATAAAAAAAACAGAGCTTTTCCCAGTACAGGCACTGGAGGAGAGTAGTAGTAGTTTGCAGGTACCTTCTTAACAGTTTCTTTGAAATAGCAGCTTACATTCATGCATGTTTAGGCAAGGATTAGTCACTACTGTAAAACATTTGACACCCAGGGAAGAGTGTGGGGGAGGGTTTCCCAGTTCTTGCACAACTATAAATTTGCATTCTTACAAAAGACTGCAATTTAACTACTTCCTTTTGTTGATGCTGTGTAACTACTATGAGTAGCTCAGAAGAAGATCTGAGAGAGACACATAAGAGGCGACATTCATAGAAAAATGCAAGCAATCATGTTCCAGAAGTTGTGAAATATACCTATAACTTGTAATATTACCATTTTGGGTCACTGGGAAAGAACAAAGCATCAATTCCTTAAATGTAGCTTAACTCACAAATGGGATATAAAATGGATTTTGAGAACAGCAGGGAAAAACATGTTAATATGGCAGGATCCATGATGACCATTTTCTGGAAAAATGTACAAAAAAATTATAAGATACACTTAGCGAGATTTTTGTGCATCAAAATAGCTCAGAATCATCATCTTCTTTCGGCTGTTTCTGTTAGGGTTCACCACAGCGGATCTTCTGTTTCCATTTCTTCCTGTCCTCCGTATCTTGCTTTGTCACACCAACCACTTGCATGTCCTCTCTCACCACGTCCATAAACCTTATCTTACGCCTTCCTCTTTTTCTCTTACCTGGCAGCTCCATCCTTAGCATCCTTTTCCCAATATACCTAGCATCCCTCCTCAGCACATGTTCATACCAAAACAATCTCGCCTCTCTGGCTTTGTCTCCAAACCGTCCAACCTGAGCTAACCCAATAACATACTGATTCCTAATCCTGTCCATCCTTGTCACACCCATTGCAAATCTTAACATCTTTAACTCTGCACCTCCAGCTCTGACTCCTTCCTTTCTGTCAATGCCACTGTCTCCAATCCATATAACATAGCTGGTCTCACTACCCTCTTATAGACTTTCCCTTTCACTCTTAATGGTAGCCGTCTGTCACAAGTTAATCCTGACATTCTTCTCCACCCACTTCACTCTGCCTGTACTCTTTTCTTCACCTCTCTTCCACACTCACCATTACTCTGAACTGTTGATCCCAAGTATTTAAACTCATCCACCTTCACTACAAATCGCAAGAAAATAACATACCCTCCATATATAACGACACTAAACTACCAAACACACTTTTTACAACGTTTCTGCAGGGGTACAAGCCCCCCTGCACCTCCCACACCCCCCATAAATGAAATATACCGACTCCAAGATCGCACTATAGTGGGAAAAAGTTAATTTTCTAACCCCACTGTATCAAGCCCCCCCCGGCAGAAACGTAGTAAAAAGTGTGTTTGGTAGTTTGGTGTCATTATATGTCGTTATATGTGGAGGGGATGTTATTTTCATGTGATTTGTATTGTTAGACGTTATGAAATTCAATGTTATGCGTTTTAGATGTTTTGAAGGGGACCTATATATATATATATATATATATATATATATATATATATATATATATATATATATATATATATATATGTGTGTGTGTGTGTGTGTATGCATGCATAGATTATATATGGTCAATGTCAATATACTGATAGTCATAATACTGAATGCACAGCGTTGCAACATCAAAATACTGAAATGAAGTGTTGATATCAAAATACCTACACCCCTAAGTGTGAGTTGGACTATATCCCCCCAGTACACCTATCAGTGCTCGCCTCTGATTTTTGGTAGCAGGGGAGTGATATTGTTTATCGACTGGCTGTGTACTGGTGTAATGGGCTTATTTAGTACATGTGTGCTGTTAGTAGATATTTTGAGTTCAGCTTTGTAAAGTTTCGACATTTCAGTATTTTACATTCAGTATACTTTCAGTATACTAGGGCGACCATGGTGGTGCAGCGGTTAGCGTTGTCGCCTCACAGCAAGAGGTTCTCTGGTTCGATCCTTGGCTGAGGTGCCTTCTGTGCAAAGTCTGCATGTCCTCCCTGCAGTCGTGTGGGTTTCCTCCGGGTGCTCCGGTTTACTGCCACATCCCAAAGACATGCTGTAGGTGGATTGGACACCCTAAATTGGCCCAAGGTGTGAGTGTGTGGATGTTTGTGCCTTCCATGGAAGGCTGGGTGCCGGGCTGGCAATTCGACACTGTAAAAACTCTACTGTCAATCATGAGCAGACAGGTTGTCTGCTGTGGGGACCCCTAACTGGGAAAAGCCGGAAGAAGATACTTTCAGTATACTGTGTGTATGTGTGTGTGTGTGTGTGTGTGTGTGTGTGTGTATATATATATATATATATATATATATATATATGTGGGTGTGTGGGTGTGTGTATATATATATATATATATATATATATAGAGAGAGAGAGAGAGAGAGAGGAACAGACAACTTTTGCCGTAGTGTAGTAGTTGTGCAGTTGATTAATGAAGTTAGGTATGTAGGTTTGAGGCCTGTGGGCTCAGGCTATTCTTTCTTGACATCACAGGGGCTATATGGTCCCTGAAGCAGGACAGAGATAGCTACAGCATAGTAGTGACTTATTGACTTCAGGCACTCAACACAGAATGGCATGCTCAATGACATATTGGAGTTTGCTATGCATTTGTCAAATGCAGATAAGACTCTGGTACTTAGAAGACTTGTGCCCTTACCCGGAATACTCTCCAGATAAAAGAAAAGATAATTGGCTATAGTACTTTGATATGTTACTGGTTTCATTTTAGGGGAGCCAGTATGAATCAGTTTAGGATGAGATGATAGTCTGTCTTGCTTTGCCAGTGATGGCTTTCCAGTTTTGTTCTAGAGATTTTGCATACTGACCAAAGCAGTTGCTGCTCCCAATGGTGCCTTTTTAGGCACACCCTACCTTCTGGACATTCCTACATAACAGAAAAGGCTTGCAGTAAAATCCAGTCCAGACTAACATCACAATTGTTCTGCTCGGTGCTGGAAGCCTTAACAATAAATTGCCAGATTTTGAGGCTCTCCTGCAACTTGAATACACATTTGTAATGTAAGAGAGAGAGAAAGGGTTTCATTGTTAAGTCAGCGCTCCCTCTTTACCAGCTTTCAGCCTTCTCATGTGTTCAGAACTGCAGCTGGGGTTGCAGTATTTGTCAGAAATCCACAAAAACTTTCTAAATGTTATTCATGCCAAGGGACAACAAATTCCTGATGACACACAAGCAGAATTTAATGAACTTGAAATTACTCTAAACAAGATAAGCTGTAATTTCATATATCCTGCTGTAGGTCACAACCCATGTCTCCAGGGGATCGTGAAATATGTCTAAATGTGATTACTGAGCTGCCGGTAAACAAAAATACCTTTTTGATAAGTAATTTCAATGAACTATTGATTAATTGGAGCATTCTTACCACAATAGTTGCTATTCCCAAGGATTCCTCAACTTAGTAAATGCTAACTTTGTTGTAGTAGTAGTTATGTTGTAGAGGTTAAAACTTTCTTAACCATATTGTTACTTACTACTACTTGTATTAGTCTTGTAGTATCCTCACTTTTGGTCAAATCCAGTTACAAATCACTAGCAATGTCTTTCGCTTCTCCCTTTAGGGCTCGCCACAGCAGATCACTGGTCCACAGATTGATTGGCAATGACGTTTTATGGTGTTGAGCTGCCAGCCCAGCGCCCAACCTTCACAGAAGGCGCACGCACACACACACACACACACACACACACACACACACACACACATCTTTAAAAATCACTAGACCACATGGAGAACATGCAGACTCTGCACAGAAGGTGCTCCAGCCGAGAATCGAACTGGAGAACCTCTTGCTGTGAGGTGACAACTCTAAACTCTTCACCACCGTGGCTGTTCCAGTTACTAATCTTCTCCTTTAGGGCATCTGAACCCACCATAGTGAACACCTCTGAATTCACGTGCTTTAAAAAGAAGAACCTATCAAAATTAGAATGCAGGACTTCCAGCCCTTATGTAGTCTCTGCTGTGACTATGCCAGTGAATTATATTCCCATCTAACAAATGTCATAAACCAAGTTGTCCCAAATATATATTGAGGAGCATAAAATTAAAGCACTGTGGTGAATTGTCGACATTAATAAGCTCTATAATGAAATAAAGAAACTAATTAAGGCCTGTAATAAAACAGTCTACCCACATTAAACTTTGTTAAAGACCAGCAAAGAGCAGAAAGTTACCATAAGGAAGATCAAAGCAGAAATTTAATAAAATCACCATCCATAGCAAAGAATATTCATAAATCCTTCTTTAATTACACAAGAGAAGAAATAATGCACAGCTGAGAAGTATTTCATATTTGTATTACCCAGACCAATCTTAAAAAATATAGGTTCATAGATATTTATTAGGTTATGACCACCAGGGCCTTTATAAGCCTAGCTGCACAACCCAACCGAACTGTGTCCCTGTGTGGGGATGGATGCTAGTTTAAGCATAGTTACTGCCTGCCTCTGTCAGAGACATGGAGGTTAGACCTAAAGTGAATTTCCCATTTCCCATCCATTGGCCAAGGTTATGCTTAAACAGAGTTAAGGAGGGACTCTCCTTCACATAGATGTGGAGCCTTTTACAGAATTACAGGGGATCCTGTGAGAAATACATTTATCTCACCAGGATATCCTGTTTACATTCGCAAGCAGAATTTAAATCCTTGGATCTAGTGTTTTTTTTTTGTTGCTGTTTTGTGGATCTGTAAAAGGCCCTTCAGAGCTGGATCCAAGGATGCCAGGCATAGATCGTCATTCAGTAACCTGTGGGAGATCAGGTATAAAGATAGGACTTTAAGGTGATCCATATATGACAATGAGTTTTATACCCTGGATTCTCTTGTTAAGGAACCTTTGTGGGTGTTGCATATGTCTGTCAAGTTAATGCTAAAGGGGGCATTATACTCAATGATGGGTCTGATAATAGCCAAATAAAGTGACATTATTTATTTAACATTTGTGTACCTGGCTGGTCTGACTGGGTCTACAGAACCCATTTTCAGCAGAGGCCCGGAAAAAAGTTCCACATACAGAACAAATACAGTATAATACAGTATAATTTAATACAATACAAATGACATTAGAAATACTATACAAAAATAAGTTGAAAGAAACTATGTTACAAGATTACATACACATTTAGACAATTCTACAGAGTTAAAACATAGATAGTAATAGTCATTCTCACTATATACATAGCCTGTGAGTAGATAGTGTCCAAAAGTAGCATGTAGGTAGTGCACTGCATCACATTAACTGTTCTAGTACATGAAAAAATAGAATGTTGGTTTTAGTTAGGAAAATAATAGCCAGAAAGTCCGTGATGCAGAAAGCTAGTGGGGGAGTTAAGAATAGAGACATTACAGTTTGAGCATTAATTTAAGGATATGGTATAGAAACAGAGATGGAGTTAGGAAAGCTTTAGGCCCTTTCAGACTGTGAGGGAGTGGAATGTGACAGAATAGGAGGATGAGGCCAGTGTGGAAGAGGAGGAGGAAAGAGCTATGCATTAAGCAGACTTTAGCGAAGAGATTTTTGTCTTCTGATCGTAGAGCTCGATTTGGTGTGTAAGTTGTGACTAGGTTGGCTAGTGCAGGGCAGGCAGTAGGCTTGAAAATAAGGTTGTGCAAGGTGGATAGCTGAATAAAGGCAAGTTGATTAGGGAGTTCAGGCCAGTTTAGTTCTAGTAGTGGTTTACAGTGGTGTGTGTGATATCTAGAGTTTGTGGCATACGTTGCCAAGGTAGTTTTGGTTGCTGCAGTAAAGAACTGTTTGTTTCTCTATAAGAGTCCCAGTTTTTGATGAATTTTCTTTATATTTTGCTGTATATGGGGGTCGAATGAAAGTTTGTCAATGATAACTCATAGAAGTTTGGTTTCCTGCACTATTTATGTGACACTTGTCAGATGCAAGGATGTTGAAATGATCAGTTACAGGGTAGTTGTTTTGGGGGTGAAGGAGTACTAGTTTTGTCTTCCTTGGATTAAGAAAGAGTTGGGCATTTCTTAGCCAGGATTCGACTTCAGTGAAGGACTGTTGAGTTTTTGAAAGTAGTTCTGGTAGTGATTGAGCGGTACAGATTATGGTGGAATCATCAGCATACTAAATGAGGGTTTCAGGGTGAGAGGCAGTGTGAAGGTTGATTATGAAAATGTTAGAGTAGGGGTCCAAAGATGGAGCCTTGAGGAACTCCAGTTGGGTTGTGGAGAAAAGGAGAGAGTTCATTGGACCATTTTATTGCTTGTTTATGATCCTTGAGTTAGCTCTGAAACTGTTTTACTGTGTTATGTGAGAAACCTAAGTTAAACAGTGTGTTCAGTAGTAAGGAGTGAGACACTGTGTCAAATACCTTGGAGAGATCAAGGAATACTGAGACAGAATAGCATCCTGCATCTCTGGCCTTGTTCACGATGTCTGTAAAGGATAATAGGGCTGTAGTTGTGCTGTGGCTGGGTCAGAAGCAGGGTTGCTAGACTTCCCTATTTGAGCGGGATTGTCCCGGATCCAGCAGCCCGATCCCGAGTCCCGCACTGCCGGTTTAAATCCCGGCGAAACAGCCCTCCACTTTTTTTTTTGATTGGCCCGTATACTAGCATGTGGGCCAATCAAAAATCGCTAAACATGGAGCTGCTTGTGTTTAATGCACAACATCAGGCAGTTCCGCATTAAACACAGCTCCATTTTTCGAGGTTTTTGATTGGCTCATATACTGGCATACGGGCCAATCAAAAATTGCTAAACATAGAGCTGCTTGTGTTTAATGCGGAACATCAGGCAGTTCTGCATTGAACACAGTTCCGTTTTTCGAGTTTTTTGATTGGCTCGTATACCGGCATACGGGCCAATCAAAAATTGGTATAACAGAGCTACTTGTGTTTAATGTGGAACCACTTGATGTTCCGTATTAAACAGAAAAACAGAAGTAGCTCTGTGTTTAAAGACCTTAAGATCTTTTTTTTTGGTCCTCACTTAGTGTGAAAGACCTTTTTTTTTTATTTTTGTCCCTACCCGGCAGTCAGAAATCTGGCAACCCACTTGGAAGCCATGTTGGGTTTTGGTTAGAAGACTGGTTTGCAGTAGATATTGCATTACCTGCTGATGGATACCTCTCTAGAGTTTTGGATATGGGTGACAAAATCGATATAGGACAGAAACTGGATGGTTCAAAAGAGTTGCCTCCTTTGTGGATGGGGATGATGTGAGATTGTTTCCATATGGTAGGTACTTCTGATTCAGATAAAGACTTATTTATTTATAAGGATACTGATTGGGTAGGCAATTGAGTTGGCAGCCAGTTTGAGGTAGTGTGGTGGAAGATTATCAGCTGAAGTGGAGCAGGGTTTTAGTTTTTGTAGTAGTTTCTTAATGGTGCCAGTAGGTATGGGCTGAAATGAGAATGGGGTTTGTAAGACACTTTGTTGAGTAGGAGGGTTATTAATGACAGAATTAGAAGTAGTTGATGGTCTAGGGTTGATGTCTGACAAGGTTGAAGGGTGGGGGAGTCCAGCATAAGGGGTGCTTCTTAGTAGGTCTGATATTGATTTTATGAAGTGCTTGTTAAAGGTGTCTGCTATTTGTGATGGGGGGGCATCACTTGATGGGTTGTGCTGTCTGTTTGTACCAGGGTTAAGTAGGGAAGATATAGAGTGACAACATGTATTGGGGTTGATTTTATGCTGAAGTTAAAGCTTGGAATAGTATGACTTCATATCTCTGTTGATTAGTTTTGTCACTTAATGTAGTGTTTTGAAATTTACATGATTTTGTTAATTTTTGTTTAGTTTCCATCTTATCCAGGCTAGGTCCATTTGCTTCATCAGGTGTTTACATTTCTTAGAGAGCCATGGTGCTGAGTTCTTTTTGATTCTTTTCATACGAATGGGAGCTGGGGTATTAAGTATGTGAAGGAAGGTGTTATTAAAGTATAGTACAGCATCAATAAGGGGTAGTTTTTTAAGGGGTGTCCAGTCTATTTCACGGAGGAGATGTTGAGTTTATGCTGACAAAAATTAATCGAGTTTCTAACAGATTTTACAGTGTGTAGTCTTAGTTGTTGGGAGTTTGTTCTAAGTAAATAAGCTGGCAGATGATAGCTTAGGGAGCTAGACAGTGTACCGGAAGTGGGGTAATTGGCGGGGTGGGATACCAGGAACCAGTCAAGGGTGGACTGTCAGGTAAGATCTTTACTGTATCTGGTTGGAGTATTGATAAGCTGAGAAAAAACATACAGATTTATACTATTTGTAGGGGAGTTGGAAGCTATGGTTTGCCAGTCAATATATACGTCTCCTAAGGTTATTGTTTCAAGGTTTCTTGTTTGGGATGTGCAGGATAAAATATTTTCCAACACTGGTATATTTTGACCTGGTGGGGGGTATATATTACTATTATGCAAATTATTTTTGATGTGTTGAGGTTCAAAAAAGAAGTTAGTACCTCAGCATTAGAAAATATGGGTGTATTACTAGTGTAACATGTAATGTTGAGTGTAGAGGGATATAGAAGGGCTGTCGATTCCCCCCTTTTTATTTAGATATAGCTCTTCTAGTTATTGCAAAGTCTGAAGGTATTATTTCTGAGTCTTTTACATTGGGGTGTAGCCATTTTTCAGTAAGGGCTAGTATGTCCGGTTTATTTTAATAAATCCAGACATGCAGTGGGGTTATTTTATTACATATACTTCTATCAGTGTAAGTATGTTTAAATCTTTGGGGTTATTCTTGTGTTTAGAATTAGAGGGTGGGCCTGGCTTAGGATGTATGTTTCTACATTTGAGTAGATGAGTAATGAGGATTGAGTACCATGGGAAGTGTTTTTTATTCATAGTTGGTGGTACTGGTGTCAGGTGTGGTTTCATACAT
This sequence comes from Protopterus annectens, assembly GCF_019279795.1. Classification (NCBI taxonomy): domain Eukaryota; kingdom Metazoa; phylum Chordata; order Ceratodontiformes; family Protopteridae; genus Protopterus; species Protopterus annectens. Next base: position 777,475,822 of record NC_056735.1, read on the forward strand.
GATGAGGAGGCCATTTTATTGTTTGAATAATATGGGAAGGTATAGGGGAAAAGCTTGGGTGAGTTATGGGAGAAGCTGTGCTGTCTACTGGGGAGATGGTTGGAGGAGGTTGTTGATATGTATTAGTGTGTGGGGGTATGAGAGGATATAGTTGTATCGAGGTTGAGAATTAAGAATAAAGAGATTAGACAGACTGTAGGTTTAAATAAATAGTAAAAGTGGTGTTTATATGTTAGAATGTGATATCAGGTGTAAATAGATATGTATCTTATCTTCTGATATGTGAGCGGGTTAAGGTAATGTTGGAAATGTTTTGACTTCAGGGTGGGATAATACAATGTGGTTAGGTGTTTTGCCTTGTGACTGTGGTAAGGAGGGGTGAGGGAGATGTGATTGGTTGGTAGTAAAATTATGATGCAGTGTTAATTTGATGTGTGTATAACAGAAAAGAAGGTTGTAAGCCTGGAGTTAACGTAAGATAGTTTGAGGTGATTGTATTGATGGTGGAGTAAAGTAAGGTGCAAAGAATTATAGTGGGGATGAGAATCCAAGGTGATGGATGTAAGGGAAAGCAGATAAATTTTGGCTTATAAAAGTTTGTAAGGTGTGAATGAAATGGTGTGGACGAGGTAGAGTTGTATATAACTAGATCATAGGAATAAGGGGGCATGGCTTGCTTGGGATAAGAGTAGAGGTGCTGGGGGGGGCGGGTGGGATAGCGGGCAGGGCAGGGGAGTGGAATAAGCAAAGTGAATGGAGAGGGAAGAACACCCTCGGTTGGTTTACCACCAAAAACAATCGGTGACGTAGAACGTTCATGGATACAAAGGCAAGGTCTCTGAACTCTAAATGCTTGACTTGTGTCACAGCATTTAATTTTATGGTTATTGGTTTTTCATCGTCTTTCCATGGATATATTACACTGATAAGAGTAAAATATGCTAAAGTGTTAATTTAGCTTCACCTTCAGCAGTAAAAGGTCTGTGAGTATGGGTAAGTAAGTGGGGGAGGGGATATCCTTTCAGCAGATTCAGGATTACAAAACAGAACAGCACTAATGCATGACTTCACAAATTAAGTAATTAGCTTGAGGCGTGGAAATTGCCTTACATATATTTAACTTAACTATGACTTTCGTGGACCTGGTGACATGCCCTTATTTATATGTTGGTTGACACATGCTGATTTTCTTACTACCTTGACCACATGTTGATCAAAGGCCAGATTACTGTCTACATATGTTCCCCAATCCCTCACTACTGGGTCAACTCGTAGGAGTGTCTTAACAATGGAGTGATTAACCTGGGTGACTATTTTCCCAGAAGGAGTTATAATGCATTTCTTGGCATTGACTTTTAATCTGTGAACGTGGCGCCAGGCATATCTGAAGTAGTTTACTTCATTTGGTCTTCAACCTGTGGGTTACGGATACATATCGGATCCGAGCCGGCAACTTTTATTAGCATCTGCTTCGAGCTCCAAACTCCGCCTCTTACCCATAATACACCTCCACTGCCTTCCATCCCCAGATCTCATTTGCCACAAATAGTTTTAGCATCGTGTCTTTTGAGCTCCAGACTTAGCAAGTGGGTAAAGCCTTTGTGAGTAGCTTTTTTCTTCAGAATTTTGTAAGTTAGTGTTAGTTTAGGTCCCCTTTCTCCTCCCCTCGCTTGGTGCGTCGAGTTTTAGAGTTTTAGGATAGTTCGAGTAGTTTGTACTGTTGCGTAGATTGTAGCTTCCCCTCCCCCCCTCAGTGTTTTTCGGTATATGAGTGTGGTGAGTGGGTGTAGTGTGTCCGTGCCAGTTAGAAAGAAACTACCTGTTTTTTTAATAGGTTATTTTCTATTTAAATAGTATGGCTGAAAAGCTTGTTTTCAAGTGTTGCGCAGAGTGTGGCTATAAATTATCCCCTGCGGATGGCCACACTCTGTGTGTTTTGTGCTTGGGCGTGGCCCATCTTAGTGTGGACTGCAGCATATGTGCGGGCTTCAACCCCCATGCTATAAAAGATAGGAAAGCCATGTTGGCCCTCAGAGGTCTTCTTCCCCCTTCAGAATATTTTTCCTTGTCTTTGGTCACAGCGGCTGCTGTGGTCGCCTCTTCTTCCTCTGGCTTCTCCTCCCTCCCATGGTGGGACTCAACCTCCTGTACCAAAGTCTGTGGTAACAGAGCAGAAAAAAGGTAGAGAGAAGGAGATAGAGTCGAAGGCGAGGGAAAAGAGAAAGAGGTCTCTGGACCTTGCTTCACCTTTGAAGACTCCACGGATCTGTGACTCCCCGTGGCTCCAATCTCTGAGGTTCTCCCCGGAGGCAGAGGAGACACATCCAGCTTCTCGGGCCTCGGTGCCCCGACCCACCAGGTTGGAGTCTGTGGCCTCATCACGGTCCCATACAGTCCTTGTCTGACCTGAATCTGGATAAAATGATGAGGAGGTTTATCCGTACCCAGATCCAGGTGGGGGTCTTGCCAGCCCCCCCCCTCCCTCAAGAGGGGGGAGCTCACTTCCTTTTCTCCAACCTATATCTCCTTCTCCAATCTGACCTTCGGGTTCAGAGTATTCGAATCCAAGGTTGGCTTTGGTCAGGGGATTGGCGCTGATGGTACCTGCTTCCTCGACGCTGACATCTGCATTGAGCATTTCGGATCTGACCAGCTCAGATCCGAGCCACTCTCAGAGCCGGAGCTTGGGTGTCGATTCCGAGGGAGTGGAACCTTTTTCTTTGGCTCCGACTTTGTTGGGTCAGGTTCCTTCTCTTGGAGTTCCATCCACCTTGGGCCCGACTCCGATTCTCTCATCGGACCTGAGGAGACTGACCTCCTTATTGGTTTTTCAGGAGGTTCACTCTCCTTCGGCGTTCGACATGGTAGAAAGGGTTTTCTTCACTGGATCGAGACCCCTGACTGCCCCCTCGGACTCCACTCAGACCCCCTCAGCTCTGTCTACGGTCCCCATCGTTTTACCAGAGGGACAGCCTGTGCTCAAAGAGCCCCAGATGGTTCCCCCTGAGGAGCAAGTAGCTTGCCACACCAGAGAGGTACCTCACAAGTGTACATGCAAGAGGAGGCACTTGGGCTCCCCCAAGTCTCTCATCGAGGATACGGACTTGGATGATGGAGAAGGTTCCCCTAGTTTACCTCCCGAGAATGTCTCCTTTGGAGACATCATGGAAATCCTGCGCCAATGGGGAGGTTAGTCTGCCCTCAAACCTTCTTCTAATGAGTCTGTGTTCCTGGAAGCTTTCAGCACAGGCCCATCTTCTTACTGGGTGTCCCCTCCCATGGATTCTTTGGTGGATCTGGTCACCTTGCAGGCATGGAAGGAACCGGACACCATGGAACCTGTTCCAAAAAGACCAGATAAGATCTTAAGCCCCCCCTATAGACAGACCGGCATGGAACAAGGGCTCCCCCATAGACACCATGGTGGTAAGAGCAGTCACTAAGAAGGAGCTTGCTCAGGAGAGTTCCTCGGTCCATCCTCCTGACAGAGAGTCACGGATGATGGACCGCCTAGGTAAGCGGGTTTACTCTTCAGCTACCTTTTCGATTAGGGCACTGAACTACCTGGCCCATGTCACCAGACTCCAATGCAACCTGGTATAGGAGCTGGAGTCGTCTCCCCCCAAGTCCATGTCGCAGGAGGACAAGGCTTCGTTCTCCTAGAGGATGGCCACTTTAAAAGCAGTATCTAAGACATCCATGCGACTCCTCTCACATGCTACGGAAGGGGCGGATAGGGCAGCTTGGTCCAGTGTGTCCATGAGGTGTAATGCCTGGCTCAGGATATGTCAATTTCCCAAACCCTTCAAGGCGTCCTTTGCCAATGCCCGTTATGACAGCTCTACACTCTTTGGTAAGACCGTCAAAGAGACAATAGTCCAGACTGAGAAGGGCGGGAAGACGCTGTCTGCCGTCAGGATCTGCTTCTTTAACCCTCAAAGGTCCTTTTCCCGGAACCAGAGGGGGAAAAAGAAGATGTGGTTCCGGAAGTCACAATATTCCTGGGACTCTCAGGGCTCTTCTTCCCTCAGAGGCAGAGGGGGACAGAACAGATGCTGGCCCAGAGGCAAAGGGGGTCCAAAGAACTTTGGGTCTCGAGAACCTTTCTCAGACAGACCCGGGCAGCAACCCTGAGGGGTTGCCAGACTGCTGTACTCTGGAGGCAGTCAGGGGACGATTTTTCTTGCACCTAGTGGCATGGGAGTCCATAACAATGGACTGCTGGGTGCTTCAAATCATATCCAGAGGTTACTCTTACTTTATCCCTTTCGTGGATTCCCCCAAATCTCCCAGACACCTCCTGGATGTACCACCCACGCAAAGGGAAGCAGCAGCACAGGAATTTCCAAGCTGCTAGGAAAACGAGACATCGAAACTGTCCCGCCAGATCAGTCCGTATCGGGCTTCTACTCCAGGTTCTTTTTGATGCCAAAGAAAACGGGGGACTTAAGGCCCATTCTGGACTTCTCTACCCTGAACCTGTCAGTTGCCAATGAGAAGTTCTGGATGGTCACACTACAGTCCATCATGCCGTACCTGCAAATGAGCGACTAGATGTGCTCGTTAGGTCTCCAGGATGCTTACTGTCACATAAAAATGCACAGAAGCTCCAGGAGGTTCCTCCGTTTCTGGCTAGGAGTCAGTCATTGCCAATTTCGAGCCCTATCCTTTGGTCTCCAGGGTGTTTACCAAAGTGATGGCGGTGGTAGCAGCTCACCTGAGGCTTCAGGGGATTCAGGTCTCTCCATACCTGGACGATTGGCTCCTCACTGCTCCCACCAGGCGTCTACTCTCTCAAACCAGGGATTATTTTCCGACTCTTGCTCTGCATTTGGGGATCACAATCAATGCATCCAAATCTCTCCTAGATCCTGTACAGACTACATTGGTGCCAGGATAGATACTCTTCAGTGCAAAATATTCCTGACCTCGGAGACAGTTCAAAACCTGAGGATGCATGTCTCCCTGATCTACCACTCTCATCTCCCAATGTCAGAATTGGTATTGAGGGCCTTAGGCTCGATGGCGGCGACCATAACTCTTCTGTGTGCTCGGTTACACATGGGAAATCTACAGTGGACTCTAGCTGTACACTGGTCCCTGTTGGAACTGCCATTGACATATCCAATTCAACTCAGTCGAGTCTGTCGGTTGTCCCTCATATGGTGGATGTGCTCTCTGGACATTTTGGATGGATGACCTTTTGTTCCAGCCTCGGCCCAAACCACAGTGACCACGGATGCCTCCCAGCTCGTGTGGGGGGGTCATTGTTCGGGCAGGACACTCCAAGGCCTGTGGTCCCCCGTAGAGACGAGTTTGCATATAAATGTCCAGGAGATGAGGGCGGTGCAGGCCCTTCATGGCTTTCTTCCTCTGGGGACGATTGCTATTCAGTCAGACAACATGTCAGTGGTCTGGTATATCAACAAACAGGGAGGGACCAGATCTTACCCCCTTTGTCACGAGGCCATGAGTGTGTGGGAATGGGCGATCTCCACCGGTCACTTTCTCATTGCAATGCACATTCTGGGATGGTCCAACATTCTAGCGGACAGGCTAAGTCAGACTATCCTGATGCCTTACAAGTGGTCTCTGAATTTGTCAGTAGCGGAACAGATCTTCAGCGAATGGGGTCAACCTTGGTGCAATCTCTTTACATCTCCTTCCAACGTGAAATACAGCAAGTGTTTCGCTCTGAACCCCCTGTCGGGGGATTCCCCAAGAGATGCTCTAGTTCATGCTTGGCCTCCCGGTCTTCTGTATGCTTATCCTCCAGTACCTCTCATTCCGAGGTTAAAACAAAAAGCTCATCAACTGGGTAGCAAAGTGATCCTCATTGCCCCATTCTGGCCTCGCCAAGTATGGTTTCCTTTCCTTTGGTCTCACCTTCTGGCTCCACCTTGGATCCTAGATCCCATTCAGGATTTAATTTCACACCCTTCGAGGGTGCCTCATCCAAATCTGGACAGCCTGAAGCTCACAGCTTGGTTGCTCCTGTTCCCGTGATTGCTAGGATTCTGGGACTATTCTTTTCAGTTAGATCTGTTTTGGTGGCTGCTCATAAGTCTTCGACCAGGAAGGTTTATCACAGGAAGTGGAAACGTCTTTCCTTTTGGGCCTCTCAAAGGAGTTTAGACCTTTTCACGGCTCCTCTGACATTCATGATTTTCTAGCTGATATTTTTCAACACAGAGCTATTTCTTCTACTGTCAAAGTTCAGTTGGCTGCCATCTCTCATTTTCATGTGAACGAGAACTCTGCCTCTTTAGCCTCTTCCAGACTGTGTAAAGCCTTTATCAAAGGCACTTTGTTGTTATGCCCCTGGGTCAAAGATCCTGTTACCCCATGGGACTTTACTATGGTTCTTCAAGCTTTGGTCGCTCCGCCTTTCGAGCCTGCCGGAACTGCAGATCTGAAATTTTTGTCTTGGAAAACAGCTTTTCTGGTGGCTATTACCTCTGCAAAAAGGGTTTCAGAATTACAGGCCTTGTCCATCAAAATTCCTTGCATGATTTTTCACAAAGATAGGGTTTCCCTTTGAACTAATCCATCCTTTCTTCCCAATGTGGCATCACCAGTCAATATCAATCAGACCATCAATTTGCCTGTGTTTTTTCCTAATTTTACTAACAAGATGGAATACAAACTCCACATGTTGGATATTCATAGACAGTTATGATTCAATTTACACAGGACAAAAAATTTCCGTAAATCTGAGCAATTGTTTGTATCCTTCTATAAACCCTTTTTGGGGAACCTATCTCCAAGGTCACTATAGCTAGATGGATTTTTTCATGCATCCTGCAGGTCTATAAGGACAGAGGCATGTCTCCTCCAGGTCAGGTGAAATCTCATTCCACTAGGTCCATGGCTACGTCTACAGCCTTTTGGTCTAGAGTATCTTTGGATGATATTTGTTTTGCAACTACTTGGCCCTCATCTCATATGTTTATTTCTCATTACAAATTGGATTTGTCTTCCAGAAGGAGAGCATCATTTGGTTCCGTGGTGCTCCAGAATATCCTTTCACGAGGGCCTCCCAGGAGTTTAGTAGCTGGGGACTCTGTCCCACAGGTTGAAGACCAAATGAAGTAAACTACTTCAGATAAAGAAGTTATGTACTCACCATAACGTTCCATCTGAGTAGTTCTACTTCATTTGTCTTCAACCGTCCCTCCCTCCTTCCCCCAGACCTTGGCATATGATCAGCCTACGGGCTGCAGTGTAGGTCACAAGTAATTGTTTCAGGTTGGATTATCAGTATAAGGTTCAGCAAACTCGGTCTGGGGATGGAAGGCAGTGGAGGTGTATTATGGATAAGGGGAGGAGTTTGGAGCTCGGAGCAGATGCTAGTAAAAGTTGCCGGCTCGGATCCGATACAGGTCCGTAACCCACAGGTTGAAGACAAATGAAGTACAACTGCTCAGATGGAACGTTATGGTGAGTACATAACTTCTTTTTATCTGTGTTTAGATATTCCTGTAAGACATTTGTGTCATGGGGGAAATCTGTAATTGCTCCCAATTTGCAGTCATCTGCTCACTTGGTCAGCCAGCGACCCTTGACATTAACCTTTACCTCAGAGAAGTAGATGCCAGATAGGAGTGGTTCCAACACAGAGCCATGACGTACCCTGTTAGTGACCAGTCTCTTAGTGGAGGTGGTCTCATCAGTCCTGACTTCCTAGGTCCTTTCTGTGAGCCAGCTGGCATTCCAGTGAGTTATGTAGGGGTTTATGCCCAGTTTGGTGAGTTTGTCAACTGTACCTGAGTATGTAGTGCATTGAATGCCTTAACCAGGTCCAAGTAGGTGGTATGCACCATTTTCCCTTCATCCATTGGCTTGATGACCTTCCCCTTACAAAGCCAGACTGGGTTGGGTGCGGTGCCTGAAGTTTGCCTGTATTTTTGTTGATCATTTCCATGATCATTTGTTACATAGCTTTGCAGATTAGACTAGTCAGACGTTTCTGGGGTTGATTGATGATCCTTTCTTGTGAAGTGGGATAACCGTTGCAGTCCTCTGTCCTTGTGGTACAAAGCCTGTTTTGAGGCATAGCTGAAAAGTGACTTAAGTGGCCCTGATAGGTAATGTTTCAAGCTACTTAGGAGGCATCCTAGGAGATTTACAGGGCCCATTGAGTTTGTGTTTTTGGCTTTAGTGAACTCTACAAGGACCTGCTCCCTGATAATAGTTGGGGAGTATGCTAGTAGGTATTTCATGAGGGAAGCGGGGGGGAATGGGGATGAAGTTTGAGCTGAATTTGAGGTGGCACCACTGTCCACCAGCACACTACTGTGTGCTGCCTTTGAGGTTTCAGACATAGCTGTAGAAGCCTTGTAGTTGTCTTTAGCCTGTGAGGCTATCTTGACCGTGTAATTGGTCTTGTTGGACCTAGTTATCTTAAATTCCTGTTCAGTTTAGTTAGAGTTCTTATCATCATGGGAGTTGCTCTTTCTCATTTTCGCCGTTACTTTTTCCTTTTGTTATCTACCATGTTAAGGTCACGCTTCCACCAGTTGTCTTTATGCTTTCAGATCAAGTCCCTTCCTTCCCAAGGTTGTTGAGAAGCACTCTCTAAAGCTAAAAGTTCCATCTGCGGGGGCCCTGGCAGTATATCTAGATGCTGAATCACCAATATCAAATACACCATCACTAATCCTTTCCTAACACTGTCCATCTTAAGTGTAATCACGGGGTATGTTCCTGCGGTATGGAAAGTTCCTGCTGCTGTTATGCCAGCCCATAAAAGGACCCCACTTCACATCCTGAGAAATATAGATCCATTAATCTAACAAGCCTTATTTTTAAAGCAGTGAATGTATTGTATCTGATTCCATAAGTTCCAATGTGAAACATTCTTATTTCTTTAGAACCACAATACTGTGGTTATGTCAATGGGAACTCATGTTTATTTAATTTAGTAACTTTCTTTGAGAAAGTTGCTGAAGCTGTAGATAGTGGCCATGCAGTTCATGTGGCTTATTTGGATCTGGCAAAGGCTTTTGACACTGTTCTGTTTACTGGAATTGAAAATAATCTTAAAGGCCTAAATATAGATGTGCATAATTTATTATGGCTAACAATCAAACTGATGTATAGAACTTAAGATTGTTAAAGTGGCAGGTACTACCTCAGGATGCAAAAAGGTGACTAATGACATTCCTGATTGCTCCGTACCTGGATCTCTTTTGTTAGGCAGCAGCTTATCGGAGCTCCATGCCACTAGCCAATACTTTTGTCTAACTAAATTTGCTAGTGACTGCAAACTGGATGTCTTCATTCAAATCAGTGGTGTATTAGCAGTGGGATTAAAGTAAGTTAAAAGAAGTGTAACATTGCTAGTGTTGCTGAATGTATCTCAGCAGCATCTTTCATTGTAGCCAGCACCCACAGCAGACCAATACAGTCATCAAAAGTCTCAGTACCCATGTAGATAGTTCCCAATCCTTTGTACCATGTAGCAACAGTTGTCAGAAAATCCTTCTTTCTAGCCCAGTTAGTTACTAAGTAAGTAAAGGTATCTCATCCAGCTCAAAAGAAGTTGTTATTCCACTGTACTCACCTCTCATCATACCAGTTACAAGATATAATGCCACTTTAAGTATTTACCTAGACACATATCCCAGTTAGATAGACCCCGGCAGCTCCTAACTAAAAAGCTCCTAACTAAAATGATCTCTGCAGTAAAGATCTCAGCTACCAAGAGAGGCTCAAATCTCTATTGCTGTACTCTGCCTCTTGTATTGTGTTGCACTGTAATTAAAGTCTAGTACTCCATGATGTTAAGGACTCTGCCCTCCTTGATTTCCTATACCTAAATAAACATTAGAACTTAAGCTTTGAGTCTCCATCAACAAATAATGCATGCTCGAGAGACAGATTTATTACTTAGTGCTTCCACTGTATCTGGAATAATCTTTTATCTCATATAGAATGATACCCTTGCTTCCTTAACAGCTGAATGGGTGCCCTTAAATTGATCCTGAGCATGACTTACTTTATCTTTTTGGAAGCAGGAGGTGCCTTATGAAGGTTGGAATAGCAAGGTGATTATTGTCCATGGATTGACATTGCCTTGTAGACTGTGAATGTATGAAGCAGAAAACCAGTGCTCTGGTTTTCAGTGTAATGGGACCATAACACAGCTGAAATGCAGAATCCTGTTGGATTTTTATTGAATTTTACTTCCTGTGGTGTGTCATTGCCTCCACACCCTTACAGAATTGCAGCTAAAGTGCTTTAATTTAGTGCACTGTTTTTGTCCTGACTAGATTGAGTGTGGTTTTAATTGCTTTTAGCTAGCGTAGTCTGCACATCTAGTATTTATTTATCCATTTGCATTTTTAAGTTGACTATTGGGTGGGGTGTAATTGTTTTTTAAATTATTGTAGGTGCAGAAGTTAAGAATTGATTGAGTGACTTGTTTGGAGGTGCAGATATAGGATTTTTGGAGTCCAGGTCTGCAAAGTGAAACTCACTCAGAATATTTCTTTGCTTAAGCACACATTGCTGTCATCACTGGTTCCTTACATTACTGTAGAAGAAGTGCTACATAACAGCTGTGCTCCATCAATCCTGCTTGGAGGTGCCTTTCTTTTCACTTCCTGTCAGGATCCTTCAGTAATACAAATGTCTGGATTTTTGCCTCACATTCTTGATCTGGTCCGAGTAAATTTTGTGAATTTCTTGCAAACCATTGAGGACTGAATTCACTAAATAATGACAAACATTTGAGTTTCAGATTTCATATCCTTCACAAAATGCATGGTAACACAAAACCTTTTATTCTATCAACTTTGTAAGTTTGCAAGAGCAATATTTAAAAATGGTCCCTATTTTTGAGCCCCCCTCCCCCAACATTATTTTTGGCATTGTCCAGATTTCTTGTGCTAAGAAGTTAAGAGGAATGCTATATTAAACACAATCCTTAATTTCAGGTATTGCATCATTCTCAAAATTTGAGAGAGCCCTATTGGGCAAAACAGTGAGGAGACTGGTACCCAAATCTCACACACGAAAAAAGGAAAATAAATTGACAAAAAAAAAAAAAAAGGAGAAAATGTTGAGGGTTACCTTAAGGGTGAACAAAATGAGATCCCTTGAGAGCCAGTTGCCCGAGGCTCAATGATGCCATGGATCAGACAGCCAGATGCTGTTATCCTTTGGAAATCATTGTTTTGGAGATTTTTTCCCTTATTTGAGTTGCTTTATATAAGTTTGGGGAGTGTGGAGTTGCTTTTCTCCCACATAGTGTTTCAGCATTTTATGCTTCTGCCATTAGGTTTTGGTGATTCTGATTGTTAGGGTTTGGTATTTAGCAACCCATAGTGGAAGTACCACTGAGATTCAGCAAGTAATCTAACAAAATGTGTCTGTTGACTTATAGAAGCCCCCATTTGTTAAAGTTCATGTTTGGTTAAGCCCCCATTTGTTACAGTTCATGTTTTTTAAGTGCTTTGTGCTTGTTAACTAAACATATCATAAATGTAGTAAAAACATCCATCACTTATAACCAGATCAATGGCTCATTATGACAAACATCCGAAAAAGTATTATCAGAAGTAATGTGCAGAATTAGAAGGTAAATCATAGAGGTACAGCTTCATGTTTTCTAATAGAAAGACTACATAACCAGCGAGTAATAAAAACTAAACCATTTCATTCTGCAAAAAATAGCACTGGGGAAGAAAGTATGAGAGGAAACATTGCAAAATATTGTTTTGAATAAGTGTGGTGAACAGGCATAATAGCATACCAAGCAAGAACTAGCTGTTGGTTATGTATGAACACAATGGTAGCCTAAGTAAACTGGTCAGTGAGATCCCATTGTTTCTGCATCCGTCACAAAGAGACATCTGCTTAGCTTTTCCAGGTTTACCTTTAGCCTGACTGGAGAGTACTGCGTCATTGATTAAATTGCTGAGTAAGTAAGTTGTTGTTTATAGTTCTCTAAGGAACATGACTTCTATTTGTTTTACGTAGTGTCCAATCATCTGTAAGGTATTCATTTTACCAATATAAGAGGTAGTTAATTGAATTAGTGTCTAAAGGCATATGGTGATGTGTTAAGTACGTTCCCCAATACTTGATACCATGACATGTGTTAATCAGAAGCATAGTATGGTCAAAATGTGGATGAATATAGTGGTACAGCATGCACTTTGTGATACAAAAGTAAAGTTTGGTTTAGGAATATAAAACTAGTGATAAAAGTGCTAAAAGGGATCCTGAAGTCATGTATTTGTTACCATAGACAGGGAAAATTTATTGGACTTAGCTCATGTCATTAACCCTTCACTTTCTAGTTTTACTGGTAAGGGAAAAATACTCTTGTTTCTTAAAGTTTCCAAGTGTGATGAACTGGATGGAACAAAGTCAGTTATTTCTTCTCAGGCAAGATCGACTGATTCTGCGATATTTCTTCTGATTCTCCCTAGGAAGTATTTTCCCTTTCTGAGTCCATCTCTAGAATGAGTCAGTATTTATTTGGGAACAAAATGACATTCCATTTTAAAACAATATATGATTTATTGTAACTGGAAATACCTCTGTCAACTGCTGTCCCTTCTGTTCTGCCAGCTTTGTAGGATGTTTCTATTATAGCCTGCAATGTGCCTGACAGCCAGCCTGCAAGCCCCCAAGAAGGCAAATAGACTGTCTAAGGTTCCTCAATCTTGCAAACCTTTCAGTGATTCCCTTGTCAAAACCTTCTGCAGCTAAACATTTAGTAAATGCTAATCCATCTCCTTTTGACAAGGATAGGAAAGCTAATTTTGATTTCTTAACTTGATAGGGAAGTTGTATTAGGAACATCTGCTGTTGGTGCTGCAGTTGGGAAAAGATGTGATGAGATAAGAAAACTGGTTCTATGGGTGACTCGTGTAATTTGTTTCAACCTTCATTCCCCAAGTTTGCTAAAGGTTTCATCCCTAATTCAGGATCCTTTTATGAAAAGAAAATAAGCATTCTCAACAAACTTCAAACAAGCAGACATTCAAAAACCAATGGCAAGAATGCTCTAAAACAAAGGGGAGCCTCCCAGAAACAAATGTAGATCAACAAGTAAGAATGTCTGACTACAAAACGTACCTCCCACCCTGGCAACCCTTTAATTCTTCCCCAAAATCTGGTTCTCTGTTTCAGTCTTTGGAATTAGATAATCTTAGACTAATGGGTTCTGGGAGTTATCCATTAGGGGTACAGAAGGCAGTGAGAGTCAAGGGATTCCTCCTCATTCATCAGATCAAACTTCTAATTTCCCTCTGTCTTTCAGCATCTGCTGGCTCAAGGTGTAATAGAACCTGTCCATGTTTGTCTTGCAGGGAATTTTTTTTTTTTATTCATGAATGTTTCTGGTACCAAAGAAAGAAGCTTCATGTAAACCAATCCTGGATCTTTCTTTTCTCAACCTGTTACCTCTTAGCTGTTTCATTTTTTTGGTAACTCTGCATTTAAAGGATGCTTGTTATATTTCAGAGGCCAATGTAACTCATGCATTTTTTAAGATTCTCTTTGTATGGATTAGACTTTCAGTTCTCTGCATCACCTGTTTGATTATCTGCTGCTCCAAAGATGTTTACGAAGTGTCTAGCTCCAGTGATGGCCTTTTGCAGACTGCAAGATATTCACATTTTCTTTATTTAAATGACTTGATCATCTTTCCAGTGTCTTTTTCAGAGATTCAAAAATCTCTTACTTAGGTAAAAGATCTCCTTCACAGACTGGGCTACATGAGACCATTCAAAAATCTTGTATAACTCCATCTCAAAGATTAGTATTCTTGTAGTGTCTCCTGGATACATCCATGCAAAGAGCTTTTCTTTCACACAAAAAAAAAATTGATGTATATCTAGATTTATTTTTCAGTTTTTCCAGTCAATTAAGAACTTCAGCAGAGGGATTTGGGGGGACTTTTGGATTTATGGCATCTATAAGACTTTTAGACAGATTCCACATGAAAAAGATTTAGTGGTATCTAACTTCTGTATGGTCCCAACATCAACACCCCTGATTTGTCAAATTCTGTTTTGGGTATTTTTTTTTAAAAGGGAACTGATTTGGTTGAGAGACTACTTTTATTTGAATTCAGATGTTCATAGGTTCATAGGTTCATACTAGGCTATCTGCCCTAGGGCATTTATAAGCCTAGCCAGAATGTGTTTGGCTTTCGCCACCCATTTTAAATTTATTTTGCTATGCCCTTTTTCGAGGTTAGTATACTGTGCCTCTGTCTAACAGTGACACAGAAGTGATACCCGGGGTAAACCTACGATCTCCCATCCACTCATCAAGATTCCTCTTGAAGAGAGTCAATGAGGGACTCTGCCTAACCTGGACTGGGATTTTATTCCAGAGTGAAGGGAACCTCTGGGTTATGAATCTGTCCCTCCAGCATGTCCTATTTATTTCAGTGCTGAGGTTCAAGTCTCTCGGCGTAGCTCGATGGGATTTGGATTTTCTGAGGTGCAGCATGTCCATTAATTCCGGGTTGGACATGGCTTTATACGTCAGGCACAGATCGCCTCTGAAAAGGCGGTATGCCACTGAGTAGAGCTGGAGTTTCTTTAACCGGGCAGCATATGGCATCTGTTTGAGCCCTTTGATCATCTTGGTGAGGTACTTTTGGGGTCTTTCCAGTTGCTGCAGGTGTCTGGTAAGGTACATCCCAAAGGGGCATTGTACTCAATTATGGGCCTAATGAGGGATGAGTAAAGAGGCACGATGACCTCCCCTGATCTAGATGTGAATCCCTTCATGATTAGGTGGGCTATATAAAATGTTTTTCTAACCACTTTGGCCATGTGGTTGTCAAATGAGAGATTGCTATCAACTTGGGTCCCCAGGTCCCTAATTACTTCTTCTGTACTTAATGGATTACCACCTATGTGGTAATTTGTGGGCACTTTGTTTTTGCCAAAGGGGATGACTATACACTTTTTGGCATTTAGCTTGAGGCCATGGCTCTGGCACCAGTTGTCTGTTTCTATGAGGCCCTTTTGGAGGATGCTTGTGTCGGCTGGAGAGTCGATTATGGCGCCCAGTTTGCAGTCATCTGCGAACTTGGTCAGCCACAGTCCTTCCACGTTGGCCTGTACCTCCGAGAAATATATACCGAACAAGAGAGGTCCCAGGACTGAGCCTTGTGGGACACCTCTTGTAACTGGTTTGGAGTCTGACATGGCTCCACCAATTCTAACCATGTGGGTTCTGTCCTTGAGCCAGTTTGCAATCCATCTAGTGACATAGGGGTTTATATTTAAGCTGGTGAGCTTATCTATAATGCCCGAGTGGGGTATTGTATCGAAGGCTTTTGCGAGGTCCAGGTAGGCTGTGTGGACCACCTTCCCCTCATCAATGGCCTTGGTGACTGTTTCAAAGAAATCAACCAGGTTTAAGAGGCAGGATCTGCCCTTAACAAAGCCGAACTGGGTAGGATCCAGTGTTTGTAGGTCCCCAATATCTTTATTTATGAGGTCCATGATGATCCTTTCCATAGCTTTGCAGACCAAGCTAGTCAGGCTTATGGGCGATAGTTTCCAGGATCTGTTGAGGCACCACCTTTATGGAGAGGGACCACTGTTGCTGTACGCCACTCTTTGGGCACATATCCTGTAGTAAGGCTGAGATTGAAAAGTAGTTTTATGTTTGGGTTTAGCTCTTCTTGGAGTTCATGTAGGACGCAGCCCGGGACACCATCTGGTCCCATTGATGCTGTGTTTTTTGCTTTGGAGAGGGCGGCTCTTACCTGAGCATCTGAGATGTCAGGGGGGCAGCACTCTGCTGGGATAGATATTTGCCCTTTTGGTGGGGAGGGGGGGAGACGTTTGCGCTGAACCTGTCAGCTAGGATGTTGGCAGTGTCTGTGGGTTCGGTGTATTTTTTGTCATTTTGGACTAATTCTGAGCATATCTGGGAATTACCACCCAGGTTCCTAACATAACTAAAGAAAGCCTTGTGATTATCCTTAGTGTCCTGTGCAATTCTTCTCTCGAAGCTGGCCTTAGACAATTTTGTGTGTGCCCGTAGTTTTTTGCTAATACTGATCAGTGATGCCTTCCCTTTTTGGGATTTTGCTCTATCATTTAGTAGCTTCCTCCTTCTATTGTATAGTTTGTTTATGGCTGGGGTCCACCAGACAGGACGTCTGCCTTTGGAGGATTGGGTCTTGGTTTTATTTGGGATCGCATGATCCATGCATTCCTGAAGGTGTTCATAGAATGCGGTTATAAAGGATTCTGCGGTCTGGGCCATATTTTCCACAGGCCCGGGGGCTTTGAAGGATTCCACCTCGGTTTTGTGGAGTGTGAAATTTGCTTTAGAGAAGTTTTTCACTGTGGTTTTCTGGGCAGGGGGTGGGGTCGGGATGTGAATATCCAGTGAGATTAGTTTATGGTCTGATCTTACCAGTGAGGGATACACTTCTGGTCTGGAGCATAGAGTCCCCATGTTGGTGATGATCAGGTCCAGTATGTTTTCCCCTCTTGTGGGAGTGGTAACAAGTTGTTTCATAGCATTTGAGTTTATAAATTCTAGGAACCTTTGGGCTAGGGTGTTGGAGCTAGAGTAATGCTCCCAGTCTATGTTTGGGTAGTTGAAGTCGCCCAATGTAATGGTGTTTGGAGAGACCTTCATATTTTCCAGTGTTCTTAGGAAGGCCGAGTGGGGTTCCTGGGTTTGGGAGGGTGGTCTGTAGGAGGCTATAAACTGGAAGGCAGTTTTACCACTGTTAGTTGCACATGGATAGTCTCTGATGCTTCGTGCTTTGCCACCAACCTGGAGGTGTGGGTATCTTTGATGAATATCGATACTCCCCCTCCTTTTGTGGTTTGGTCCAAGTTTTGGGGCCGAAAAGCATGGTATGAGGTATAACCTGGTAGTGCTGGGGTGCTCTCGGGAGCCCTGAACCAGGTTTCTGTTACTGCACAGATATCGATGTTCTCCATGCTAAGGAGAGTTTTAAGTGCGTGCATCTTGAGGTTTAGACTTCTGGCGTTGAGTAGCATTACTCTTAGTTTCTTATCCCTTGTGATACCTATGGAGGTGGGTTTGTCTTTTGAGCCTTGCCTAAAAAAGGCACTATGGGGGTAGCAAGAGCCTTTGCCAATATCCGAAAGCCCAGGGATGACAGGTGCAAGCCGCTAGCTAAGCATCGTGGCTTGTCGAGCATATCATCCCAAGCTGACAGGCATTGGATCCCCTTTGAATGACACCAGTACTTAAGCCAATTGTTGAAATTGATCCTCTTGTCTTCATATTGTGGCATCATTCTTGGTGAGGGTAAGATACTACTCAAGGTCAGGGTCATACCGGCCTGGGCTACATGCTCAGAGAGCTCCTTTATGTCTCTTTTTATGTAGTCCAGGGAGGTACGTCTCAGGTCATTCACACCAGCATGGACAATGACTGAGTCATATTTGTACTTGCCTTGGAGTGACCTGAGTGCTTGTGTTATGTGGCGGATCCTAGCGCCCGACAGGTTGCTCACCGTGACCCTCTCCTTGTTCAGCCTGGTGAGCGGGACGTCAGTGTGCCTGACAATAGAGTCACCTGTTACAAGTGTATCAGGTGTGTTGTTTAGTCTTAAGGGCTGTTTTGTTTTGGGGTAGCGGCTGCTTGGGTGTCTGCTTTGGAGGTCTCTGCTGCTTCGGCAGATCTTTATTTAGAGCCTCCGAGTATGTTTTTGTGTGATTATTTGTTTGGTTTGCTGTCGTGGTAGATCTATGTGAGACTGGAATTGTAGTGAGTGTGGTTTCCTTCTCCTCCTGACTGGTTATGCCAGTACTGAGGTGAGAGAGCTTAGCCTCCAGTTTGGCTATATGGTTGCACCTCTCACATGTGTTGGAATTTGTTGGGAGGAGGAGAGGGTTGTCTGTATACATGAGGCAGTTGTAACATTGCCTCAAGATTCCCAGATTCACCAGCTGGACCGGAGAGGAGATTGACAACTGACCTTTGGACATGCTAGAATAATATTGGGAATTCCTTAATAATTGAAAACCAGGGCCAGTGGGGAGTGAGGGTGTAGTGCTTTTAATTTTTAGTGCTGACTTATATAATTGCTTTAGTGAGCAAGTGCCAGGTAACTTAAGCGCAATGTGTTACAGGTAACTTAAATGCAAAAACGACAAACAGTAACTTTCTTTCAAGTGAAACAAGGAAATAAGTACAGTAAGCAATTCAGATATCACTAGTGATCCACAGTAGCGCTGAGAAGCCGCGTATTAGGTGGAATTAGCGTTCCAGGGAAATAACAAGCAAACAAACAACAAGCATATAAACAAAGCTAGATTCAGCAGGCCTGGATGTAGTCTATGCTACAGCAAACAAGGTGTACCAATTTCAGTAAAATACAGTTCAAATATTCAGGCATTATAAACCTTTAACCAGAAATTCCCAGCTCAGAAGGGCAGAGTCCAGCCTCTTCTCCCACAAGAGTGCAGACCACAAACCTTCTTAATGTAAAATAACTGGCCTGAAGCCCAAGTGCTTAAACCAGAACTAATACACTTTAAGAATAACAGACACTGGGCTCTCTATCAGCAGTTCCCAACTTAGAAGGATGAAAGCTACCTGTCCTGCCACCACAGCGCATGCCACAAACCTTCCTAATGTAAAACAACTGGTCTGAAGCCCAAGTGCTTAATCCAAAAGACTTAGAATGATAGCTACACTTTAATCAAGTTCCTACCAAGCAGTAATAAATACAATTGAATACTTTAGAGAATGCCTGGATTAGTGCTCAAGTTACACAAACAAAGCTAGATCCAGCAGGCCCGCCATTATCTCTTCCAGCTCCATTATAATCTGTAACAACAGATGCCTGAGACTTAGTTGGGGGCTGTGTCTTTGGGGTAGGAGTGCAGAACTTTAAAAAAAAAAAAAAAACATTTTCCACACAGATAGGGTTTCTTTGAGAATGAATCCTTCATTTATGCCTAAAGTGGTACCCGAGTGTAGTTTGAGCCAAGTTATCTGTCTCCCTATTTTCTATCCAAAACCTGAAAATGAGAAGAAATGATTCTTTGTACTGTGGATATCCACAGACAGCTCGGATACCATCATGTCAGAACTAAAACCACCCAAAATTGTTCATTTCTTTTGAAGGTAAGGAAAAAGGGCAAGTATCAAAGCAGATGGTTTCCAAATGGTTGTTCATGGTATTTTCCTTTTGTTATTCCCACCATAACAAGTCAAGTCCATGAAGGGTCACAGCACACTGTACTAGGACCTTGGCAGCTTCAGTAGCTTTTTTGAAAGGGTGCACCCCAGACATATTCTAGAGGCAGGGATGTTTAGTCTTGTGTACATACTTGCATAAAGTGGTACAAGCTAGACTCCTTATCTAGGTCTAGAGCAGACTTTTCTACAACTGTTCTACAGGCGGTCCTGGACCCTTATCCTTCCTCTTCTCAAACTTTGTTTTCTACCCACATATCCTAGAATAAATAGATCACTGCCTCAGTAGCTGCTGTTGCCCATCCTCCTTATTTATTTTGTATTATTTTGTTTGCCAGGATGAAGACATTGAATTTTATATACCTAGGATTGACTTGTCTTAGAGCTCTAGCCTCCCTTCTTCAGTTGGCATGATCTTACTAAACAATCTAAAACAAGACTTAGTGGAACCACTTGGCACACTCTTTAACCTCAGCCTGAGCACTAGCTTCATTCCAGCAGAGTGGAGAACAGCAACAGTAATCCCCTTGCACAAAGGGTGTCCATCAACCGACCTTGGGAACTATAGACCTGTAAGCCTAACCAGCCTTATCTGTAAGGCCATGGAAAGAATCATCATGGACCTTTTCCACAAGGACATAGGTGACCTTTAGACTTTTGACCCGACCCAGTTTGACTTTAAGGGTAGATCATGCTTGTTGAACCTGGTGGACTTCTTCACGAATGTCACCAAAGCAAAGCCCTGGATGAAAGCAAAGCAATACATACTGCCTATCTTGACTTAGCCAAGGCTTTTGACAAAATCCCCAACTCAGGTGCCATTGAGAAACTCTCGCAGCTGGGGATTAACTCATAAGTCACTAGATGGGTAGCCAGCTGACTCACTGACAAAACGCATACTGTCAAAGTTGGGGATTCCACCTCTACCAGTAGATCAGTTACCAGTGGCGTACCACAAGGATCTGTGCTGGGCCCTCTACTGTTTGGAATGTATTTCTCAGAAGTCCAGGTTAAAGTAGGTGGCCTGTGGCTTACCAAGTTTGCTGATGATTGCAAACTGAGCACATTCATTGAGTCCCCAAATGCTGTTAGCATATTACAGAAGGGGCTAATGCAGACAGATGATTGGTACCAAAGCTACAGATTAAAATTAAATGCAAAAACAATGCATTATTATCCCTTTTGGCAAAGAGGAAGTCCCTGTAAATTACAATATTGACAGCACCACCCTAAGCTCAAAGCCATGGTGAGAGATTTTGGAACACAGGTTTGATAGCAATCTAAACTTCAATCACCATGTGCCCACAGTGGTAAGGAAAGCCTTCTACATTGCATATCTCATAAGTAAGGGCATTGAATCCAAGACTAAGGGTGTTATAACTCCTCTGTACTCTACCCTCATCAGGCCACTAATAGAGTACAGTGCTGCCTTTTTTATGTACCTTACCAGACACCTGCTGCAGCTGGAGAGACCACAGAGGTTTCTCACCAAGAAAATTCAGGGTCTCCAAAACGTAACCTACACGGAAAGACTGAAAGCCCTGTCACAGTACTCTGTATCCTACAGGCTGCCCTAACTGAAATGCTGCACATCTGCAAATCAAATGGGACAAGAGTCACTTGCTCCATTGATCTCAACCTAGCCTGTGACATTAACAGATCATGCTGGAGAGACAGATATATCTCCCATTGCTTGCCGCTCCTCTGGAATAAACTCCCTATTCACATGAAGCAGAGTTCCTCAATAACTCTATTCAAGTCCAGCCTAGACAGTTGGATGGGAGACTGTAAAGTGATCCCGGGGGTGGCACCCGCGTCCCTCATGGACAGGGGCAGTCGGTGCTGATCATGGACTAGCTCTGCAAATAATTACCATCTTACCGAGGTCAATTAGAGAACACGGGTATAATATGGCTAGGCTTGTAAAGGCCCTAAGCCATTAACCTAGTAACCACCTATGAACTTATTTTCTCCCTTGGCTGCTCCAGCCGTCAATGATGGAGGAGCGTGGAAGGTAGCATTTGAAGCTGTCTGTTATATCCTGTGCAGGATGTAACCCATATAGCTTAGGCTCCTGCAACAGTGCTCTGTTCAAACATCAAAAGCTTTGGTAAGTTTGCCTACAGAGTTTACTTTCCTAATATCTCCTGGTTATTTTTTTATTTTTTTTTTTGTCATAGCAAAACAGTTTCAAGCTTGGCGTGTACAAACATGCAACTCTGTGGCATAAATAGATGCTACTGATTGTGGCATTTGCAATGTGTCTTTTCCATTTCATTTAATTAAGCTCTCAATTTTGGTGTACAATCCTCTGTGCTCAATATTGAATTTGTGATACTGACGAAACAGCGAAAAATAGGTCTGACTGTAATGATAGCTCCTTAACTTTAACCAGTAGCGTAGCAAGAGTGAGGCAAAGGTAGCTTGTACACGGCGCAGTCCTGAAGTGCCATTTCTGCTTTCTTCTTTCTGTACTGGCATTTCTGAATGCCGGTGTAGAAAGCAACTTGCCAACTTCTGGGGCAAGCTGTAGCAATTGGCTTTCTACAGTTTAAGTTTAACACTTCTTGTATTTTTTGTCTCTTCTGTTGAAGAGCAGGTGGTATTTGGCTGGCTTGGACATTTACTGTATCAGAGCAGAGCTGGCCCGTTTTTTTGGCTCTTCAGTTTGAGCACAGGGGTGAGGCACTAGTATAGGGACCAGCACAGGACACTGGCTGAGCCAGCTATGCTTTTGACTTTAACTACTTTCCTTTATTTACTTCGCTTGAGTACCTGTAACTGTGTTGACAGATTTGTGAGTAGTGCCCTGTGTTAAGTATTAAATAAGATTCAGTAGAATGCCTGAGAATGAGTTGTAGAACTCCAGTGAGAAGATACCCAGATTGTCTTCTGTTTCCACTAGCTGGGGAATCCCAGGCAGTTGTGCATTCCATGGCCTGTAACATAATCTAGCCCTAATGTTTTGGCTACAGTAAGATCTCTATTACACATTGCAGATTGGTTTACCTTCTCATGTATGCAGTGTTTGGAGAATGAAGGAAGCAAATGAACACCAAGCAAAGACAGTCTAGTTAGCGTATGACGTGCAGAGAGTGTTGATTTGCAAAGCAGTTAACTAATGATTGTTTTTACATACTCAGGCATCCAAAAAATCTAACGTAGCCTTCATTTTGACAACAAATCTACATTTCTTTTGATATTTAAGACAGTGGGTCCACTTCCAAAAGATGTGGCCTTAGTGTAACCACTTACTGTGAGAGCAGATAAAATCTGGCCCCCTGTGTAAGCCTGTTTTATAGATAGGTCTTACTCTGAAGTAAGTCACTTTACTATCTTATCAGACTCTTGAGTTTTAGTAGGCATAGAATGGAACAAATGTAATTTAGCCCTGGGTATTGGCATGCATTCAGTTTTACTTGCCATAATAATTCCAACTTCTCTAATAAAAGGGAGGTAGGGCTACCCGTATTATCATGTTTGATCTGGTCTATTGCTCTAAATTTAAAAGTATGATTTTGATACTATTATGTGTGTCTGGCTAAAGCATTCTCCGATTTCCCTTTGTTTATACTGTATATGTGCTCATACACTCGTTCTTTTAGCTTTCTATACATCTTATCGACGTAGAAAGCTGGACATTGTTGGCATGTAGCTAAATTAACTATGATTTAGAGTTGCAATTAAACTTCTTATGGACACTGTATTTTATGTTCCTTATTATAAATGTTTTACCTATGTCCATATGTTTACAGTGTGGGCACATCTCACCTGGGTATCTAGCCCTCTGGGGTTCACTATGTTCTAATAAGTATTTTAAGTTTTGTCCTCTCTTGAAAATTATGTGGGGTTGTACCCCTATTTTTGTACAAAATGAGGGCTCACCCACAATAAGATCCCAATACTTACGAATTATGTTTGTCAAATTATGTGCATCCGCACTGAATGGAGTAGTGAAACTGATTGTGTATGTGCTTGATTCAACATTAATTACATCTGTATTTATTACTTCCCATTCCTGGTTCAGGGCCATCTGTGGTACATGTTCTGTGTCCAGTAATGGTTTGTATATTCCTCTCTGCCTTCTTGTTGTGACTTCCTCTATGGAACATGTCTCTCAGGCATGCACATTCTGCTGTAAAATCATTGTTTAATGTTACCATCCTGGCTGCTCTTACCAGTTGGCCCTTGATGACTGACCTTTTTTAATGGGAAGGGTGGGAGCTAGTGAAATGCAAAAATGTGTTAGAATATGTGCTTTTTCTAAATATTTTGGCTATAGCGCTATTGTGACCCCTATCCTTTCTCAAGTCAGTGTCCAGATAAGCTATGACTTCCGTTTGATAGGTAAATTGGAGAAAATTGGTAGTATTTTTAAAATAAT
This sequence comes from Protopterus annectens, assembly GCF_019279795.1. Lineage (NCBI taxonomy): Eukaryota > Metazoa > Chordata > Ceratodontiformes > Protopteridae > Protopterus > Protopterus annectens. Next base: position 777,499,385 of record NC_056735.1, read on the forward strand.
TCACTAAATCAATTGCAGTATTACTATTTCCCTTCAGGATGATAAAAATATCATCCAAAAACCGAGTGTAGAAATAAATTTGGTCACTAATACTTCTATTTTTGTAACATATTCCAACTCCCAATAAGCCTTTACAAGATTAGCAACACTACCACCACATGGTGAACCCATTGCTACGCCAACTTTTTGTAGGAAATAATCTTTCTCAAAAATAATATAATTATTGGATAAAATTCTGTCCAGTAATTCTTCTACAAGTATTATTTCAGATTGGGGGGCACCTTTTACTCTCATCATGAATGACACCCATTCAATACCCTCCATGTGTGGTATGGATGTATATAAGTCCTTTACATCAACTGTCAGATAGTTGTATTCTGCTTGGAGCATTAAGTCATTAATGTTCTTTAAAAATGTCCAAGAATCTTTGCAGATTTGGGACTCCTGGTTGACGTATTTCTTTACAATAGTGTCTACTACCTTAGCACATGGATAGGTGATAGAGTGTCTAGCATCCACTAAGGACCTCATGGGTGAATTTATGATACTTTTATGGATTTTGGGAATGCCAAACAAAATGGGTGTCCTGGGTGCTGGCGTGCTCATGTAGTTATACAAAGTAACGTCAATCTTTTCTTCCATGTATAGGTCGTCAAGGTATCACTTGCTGCGTCTATACACTGTGTTAATCTCATTTAAAGATACTTTTACATACATTTCAGGGCATAATATTTGTTGCATTCTATCATTGTATTCACTTAAGTCTATCACCACCATCCCTCCACCCTAGTCAGGCTTCATTACTCTCACTGCCAAGTTTCGCAATTTATTCAATGCTGACCATTCCACTTTATTTACATTCTGATCACAAGACTTCTTTCCTTTTCTAACATCATTTGAATGGGCAAGTGCTCTGAAGTCTAATTCACATACTCGTTCAGACATGGCAATGGATGGGTGGATGAGTAGATTGTATGTGCTCGAGATTTTGAATGCATCATTACTAAAATCTAACAAGACAGACAAATTCAGTTTCCTTACAAAGATTTTGAGGTCTAAAATAGTTTTTGCTATGTCAAATTTTGTGTGGGAACCAAGGTTTGGCCTTTAGCTAAAAGTTCCACTAGTTCTAAATCCACTGGGAAGGAAGAATAATTGTATACTAACTTGTTTGTATGCTTTTATCTGAAGAAGTCCAGGTGAAAGACTGGACAAAACCCGCTTCATTGAACTTAATACTTGAGTGGATTGCTGCCTTCGGCTGTGGTCATTTCAACTTCGTGTGGAAGTACACATATGTTAGCAGGAAAGAAAAGAAAAACCATTAACTTTTTTTTCCATATACATACAATGTACATTACATATCTTTTCTTCTTTATAATAACTGTCATTCAGTCTAGCATTACATAATTTGCTCAATTTCTGACATCCCTAAAACTGCACTCCTACTCCTGAACATTACTCTGCCTGTATTTTTCCCATAAATTCCATTTATTTCTGTGTAATTTGCTGCTTCCCATTTCTAAAGATTGCTCTTCCAGTTCTTTTATCACTTTTACAATAGTCTGTACTTCAAATACAGAGGGTTTAGATTTTGATGTACATTATCTAGTAATTGTTTTTTGGCAGCTGACAAAATTAAACTTAAGGCCGTACAGTCTCTAGGCAATTCCTATCCTTTGTCCCACCTTGAAAGAATCATTTTATTAGTTACAGACATTTGCTTCCCCAGTATATTTGACACAGTACTTTGTCAGGAATTTTTAAAATCTGCTAATTCATAACACTCTTAAAAAACATTTTCCCCGGATACATCTTTCTTCCCCATCACACCTCAAACATTTGCTATCTACCTGAAGAAAAAGTCTTTGAAGTCTACTTGGGGTATAAAAATATATATGCAAACACTTCCTAGCAAAAAGTGTAAACCTTCTGAACCTTGTTGCACACTTGTGAGCTATACATATGTCTGCCCATTGTTCCATTGTAAATTGTTCTTCCAGTCTCTCTTCCCAATCTTTTTAACCTTCTCTGACTGATTATTATAGTTACCAGGTAATATTGTATATGCTGTACTAATTATCCCCTTTTAACGGCAGCTTCAGTTCTGGATTTGGCTAAAAACTCTACCAGAGGAGGTCTTTCACTTAGGTCTCCCCTATCCCTTTCTGTTTGCTTATTTATACTCTGATATCAATCCCTGGTAGAGAAAGTAGTATCTAACCCCCAGTCCAAATTTCTTCTTGGCATCGTCCCACACTATTACCTTCCCCTTGGTAGTTATTTGCCTCCAATACTTTGGTTCCTTTGCCAGTTTTCACCAGTGAATTCCATCTCCTCCTTGCATATTTTCTGTACCCCTACTTGCAGTCATCCCTACTGGCAAAGTCTCCTTTCATCATTCCCATAGTAGCTTAGTTCTTGGAATACATTTTGCAGCTTAATGAATGTAGTGTCCTGTATGGTTGTAATTGTTCTCCTTAAGGATGATCTGCATCCAAAATCCCACTCTGTCCTTATTTCTTGAACTCCACCCCCCCACTGCTTCATGAACATCCTTTTCCACTTTGAACTATAACCTTCTGCTTGTGTTATGTATATGAGCCCTAACTGTGAAGCTGTAAATATGCCTTCAAATTAGGTAATCCTAAACCACCTCGTTCCATTTGGGAGGATCAGCTTATCTCACTTAACTCTTGCCCTCTTCCTATCACAAATATTATTTATTAAATATTGTCCAGAATTTGTCTGGTTGATTAAAAACATGCCAGACCTACTAAAAACATTTTCACTGCTTACTATCCATATCCATAAACAGGAGCTTCCATTTTCTCAGTTTTTGTATTATTTTTTTTTAAGTCTCTCCCCACATATACTTAGGTGCCATAAAACAGCAGCTTTTTTAATCCATATTCATAAATATTTCATCTTAATGTGCCCCCATAAATACTGGTTTTGTTGAACCAATTCTTGAGTGAGTACATAATTTATGGCTATGGCCTTTCTTTTGTTTTCATTAAGTTTATACCCCAAAAAGACTTGAAACTGTCTAAAAATGTTCTACAACACTGGGATGTCCTTTTCTGGATTTATCTAGTATAAAATAGTATAATCTGCAAATAAAGCCAACTTTTCTTGATTACCATACCAATTATATCAGTGAATTTCTGAGTCCCTTATTTTCTTTTCCAGTGGCTCTAAATATAAAGCAAATAGAGGGAAAAGAGGCCACCTTCCTGACTTCTTGTTCTGTTCAAATATAACTTATCAGAGAGCAAGTTCTCCACTTTAATTCTTGCCTCTGACCCTTCATATATCCTCCTAGTTGACCTTATTATTGTGTCAGGGAATGCAAATGCTTCCATTGCCTTACACGTAAAATCCCAGTTTATTCTGTTGAATGCTTCCTCTGCATTAAGACCCACCAACAATGGTATTTTCTTGCATTCTGCTTCCTTCTGGATCATCATTTTTCTGTTAATGTTTTCAAATGCTTGCCTGCCCTCCACAAAACTGTAGTGATCCATATCTGTCAAATTTGGCAACATCTTTGCCATTTTCTAGCTAGTATAGACATAATCACTTGATAATCATCTTTTAAAATTGAAATGGATATATGTGAATCCGGGCCTGATTGGATTTTCTTTGGGTAATACGGTTATCACAGCTTTATTTCAAGATGCTGCTTTCCCTTCTTTTAAAGCACTGTTTAACAAAATCTTCCAGATCTTTATCACTTTCTTTCCCTGTAACTTCCAGACTTCTGTAGGAATATTATCTGTTCCTGGGAGACTTCCCAACAGATTGATTAAACATTACAATTTTTATCTCATCTCCTTCTAACTTAAGTATTAGTTGTTCCTAGATAGATAGTACTAGGCTAACAGCTCTTCTGGGCCATTTTAAGCCTAGCCAGTTGCCTCAAGTCAGAGTCCAACCCTGTGCCTTGTGTCTGTAAGGCGAACACCTTAACCATTGTGCCATGAAGTTTTTTCCTCTAATCTTGGCATAATAAATTCTTCTATAAATATTTCCAACTGCACTCTTTCTTCAGATTCCACATTCCACTGCTTCATACCAATGTTCATAAAATTTGCAAAATGTGTGCAGTACCTCTGTAGGATCTGTTCTTATTTTTCTTGTCATAGGCTCCCGAGTGGCAAGCATTTCTTTCCGTTGCCTAAGTTTTACTAAAAGTTTTTGTACCCAAGATTTACTATCAAACTTAGCTATGAAGTCCACAGTATGTCTTGAAAAACGTCAACATGCAAGCATAAAAAAATAATTGAATGTTGGTTAAGAAACATAAAGAAAGGGGGTGTTCCTAATGCCCTGTGTAAACACTCCCTATTGTGTCATGTTTTTTTAAAAAAAAAGTTTTTATTTTAGAGAAAGTGCATAGGTTTGAGTGAGAGGTGTTGGGAAGATAAATTAGAGACAGGAAAGGTGTATTGCCAGTTATTTTTAATGCAGTACAGTGCTCTGGTCCGAATGACCAGATTTCTATCAATAGTGTCCTTCATATGAGGGCATCTTAGTTATGGTAATTTTAGAATATTAGAAATTCTGTAGTTTATTGCCTATAGTTCATATGAGTGATTTATTAAAATTAGTTTCAGTGTTAATTATTGTTTTTATTTTAATTATTTGTACAAAGTATAAGAAGGCATGATTTAATGATTAAGTATTAGTTAAGGTAATTTTTTTTAGTTGATTGGCAATTTAATTGGTTAGTATTGATCACATGATCTGGATACAGTTCTGTAATGGAGAGTCAGCTGTTTTAATGGTTTTCTGATGAAGTGCTGTTGGTAAATGTATTAAGATCGAAAGTGCTTAACCGACATTAAATTATTTTTTCTATTCCCACGTTTGCATTTTTCAAGATGTGTTGAGGATTTGGATACTTATATTCACATGTTTTGGTTTTTAGTTCAAGATCAAAAAATAGTTGCTTAACAGCAATCTTTCTAAATGCCTGCATATTATTGAAATAGTCCCCTATTTTCTCTTTAACACTTACTTCTTAACCATACCTGTTTTGTTTCTGCCGTATTTTTAAAATCCATTTTCATTTTTTCCAACTCACTAGCTATCCCTTCTGAAGAAATTTTTATCTTCCCCAATAACTCTCAAATAATTTTCACTACCCTTTAATTAATTTCCAGTATTTTTAACAGACAGGTAGGAAAGCACAAGTGTCTCATTTTTACTTCATTACCCTGTACTTTTATCTTAGTTTTATTGGTGCATGATCTGAAATAGTAAGTGGATATGTATTGAAGCTTTCAATTAAATGCATACATTCTTTTGAAATATGATTTCTTTGCAGTGTAACCCAGTTATTGTAACTTGTGGAATAGTATGTAAATTCTACCCGAGTTCCAACTACTAAATTCACATCTTCCATACCAAATATTTTCATAAATTTCTTCAGCAGTCTACCCTATTTTTGTATGTATTCCTTTTTAGGTTCCCCTGATGCATTCTCATTATTTCAAATCAGGTTCCAGTCCTCACCTCCAAGTATTATTCCATGCTGAAAGCTGATTATTTCTCACAAAATTTTCTTAAATTCCATGATACCAGTTTTTGATGGAATATAAATCCATGCCATCGTAATTATCCCCCCTAGCCAGTAGCCACTTACTGCCACAAATCCACCATTATTGACTTTTTTCCTCTTCTATCACGGTTGTAGCCCCTTAAGCAATCCCTGATGGTCTGCTGAATATCCATCTGGAAATTCGTTCTTTGTCAGATTCCATACTCATTTTTTTTTGTGTTGAGAAACAATGGGAATGTGATAAGTAGGCATCTTTTAAGTTTAGCTTTATCATGAAAGCTAGTAAAGGAACAAGAGTAAAAGAGTTTTGTGTGAAGGGATGCAACCTAGGCTCACTGCACTAAGCAGCATATCATACTGGTAAGTTTCTTAGTTGGTGAGGTTGCTTATGCATGAAAGCCTTAATGTACCTACCAAGGGCAGCAATCACAGAGCTAGTAAGGCTGCCACAAATTTGGGAACTAGGGCATTCTCTCCAGCAGCATCCTTGATTTCCTCATTGGACCGAGAAGTGGGCAGGGTTGAACCATGGGAAGCTAAGGTAGGTCCAGTAAACTCAGTGATTGCAGAGAGGAGCTGGTGACAGCTGATAGTTCTCTACAGAAAGGGAAAAAATGGATTTCATTTTTTTTTGCCCTTAGGCATGTATACTGCCTTGATGAGCTATAACAGTGATGTAAGTGCCTTTAGATTTTGCATCCCCCCCCCCCCGAAAAAGATATCCAGTTTAAACCTGGCTCTGTGGAACAGAGGCAGTGATGTAGCCCTTTTTGTCACCTTGTAATTGGGTTTGATTATCTGCTCATGAACTGGAAGAGCAAAGCAGGGAGGGGAAGAGTGAGGGGAAGTAGTCTTCTTGTCTGTCTTGCAGATAGGGTGGGGTTTCCACACTCATTGGCACACAGCTTGGTGTGGTGGAGGCCAAAGCAACCACCATTCATGATGTGTTTGTGTGTACGTGGGGGGGGGGGTTCTGGCTGCTTGTAAGGAACATCCCTTGTAGAAGTGAGAGAACATCCTTTGCAGACAACCCTTTGCCTCCCTGATGTGCTCAAAGTCAGGGAATGGGAAAACTGAAAAAGTTTCAAACCATTCCTAATGGCTGCTTTGATGATGATATCTGTCATTCGCCTCTCTCCTAGTTAAAAGATCAAATGGGCTGATTGACTGACAGACAATTTATTTGTTGGCAGGCAGTAGGGGGAAACGTCACTTTCTTTGTAGACTTCTGATGTCTCGTTGAGAAGAAAATGAAAGATGTAATGGCAAAAGTAACATATTTCATAATTTTGCTGTCACACAAACACAACGTCCTGACAAACCATATCAGTGATATATCTACAGTGGTCATGTGCCTATACTGTGTTTCCATACAGACTGTGTCCGTACCCCTCAGAAAGTGACTATCTTCTGTGTGCTCATTTGATATTGATCGTGATGAAAGTGAAATAAATAAAGATTTTGAGTGTATTTCAACCTGTTGTTGTCAGATGCAAATATAGTGCCCCCCCGAACAAGCTTCATCAATAAATGTTTCATAGCATTTATGTAGTCGTCCTTTGCTTTTACTGGTGGCCCTCCCCCCAAAAAAAAAATATAGCCGCTTTCAATGTACTGTTCTGTTATTTGATTTTGAAGAAATAAAAAAAAAATAAAATAAAACATAGTGACCTCATAGACATATCCATTGCCCCCAAAAAGCCATGTTAATTGTTATTCAGCAGTAATCGTAATGTATTTACAATGTGTTTCAGAGCATGTCTCCCTACCCCATAGGATAACAACATTCTATGCTCCCCTGTAATGTTAGATTGCTTGTGATGAAAATGAAAGAATGAATGGACACACCTGTGCATTTCATCTCATTGCTGTCAGGCATATGTTCACTGTCTATGTTCAAAACAAGCCATATCAAATAATCAGTTAATTGACTGCTTCTCCCAAACATATAGCCACGTTTAGCAATCACATTTGATGTGTGACCACCAAGAAAGTGGAAGAAATATTGGGCCCAAAGCTGTATTTTAGTTGTTGCTACCTTTACCCCAGTCATCTAAATAAATAGATAAAAAAGACCCTCTGCTGTGTGTGGGCTTTGTGTATGCTCTTACCAGTGTCAAAAGATATATTTGGTTTCCCGGCAGTATTCATGTAATAAATATATTTGCAAGAGAGAAAAAAAATTGAAGACTAGTGCATTTGATTATATCTTCACTGGGAAAAAAAACATTTGTATATTGCAGCATCTGAATATAAAGAATAATATGACCTGCCACTTCTGAGTTCCATTGTCCACTCATATTAATTGGAATCTACTGAGTAATAATTTTAGTAGTACAGTTACTGTACTAGTGAAACTATTATCATGCAGGTATCCTTGATGAGGGAATACGTTTTTTAGTCATTATTGCCCTAATATTAAAATTAAAAAAATGTTAACACTAAGTTAACTCAAGACCTGTTATTCTGACCTTTTCTTGTCCTTGTCATATGTACATGAGTTGGGACCTAACATTATTGCTTACATGACAGCAGGCACTTTTAGAGCCATACAGTTATTGAAAGTTGAAATTTGGAAAGTGGTGGGGTAGGGTGGAGGTGTGGTGGTTGGATGCAATAAATGAGCTAGAGTTGATTCATGAAGACATATCACAACACAGTAAAAGATGTTATAGCAAGCAGTTCTCATTCTTTTTTTTTTTTTTAAATAAGAAACATGTTTATTAAAATGTCACTTATGAGATACATACTCATACATTATGTTAGTTCTTCTTTCGGCTTTTCCCGGTTAGGGGGTCGCCACAGAGGAACTCCGGTCCGCTAATGATTGGCAGTAGATTTTTACGGGTGCCAGCCCGACGCCCAACCTTCAACGATTCTACGCATGTCTTTCGAACGCCACTTGACGGACATGCAGACTCCACACAGAAGGCGTTCCCACCGAGAATCGAACGGGAGAACCTCTTGCTGTGAGGCAACAATGCTACCGCTGCACCACTGCGGCTTGTACTCGTACATTATACATCACTTATAATCTTTCCAGTCATTGTCAGTCAAATATTACATAGCTCATTCAAATTCTGCCTTCTTTTAAACCTCATTCCTCCTCTAACTAAAACTTTATTCTGCATGTTCCCACAATTCCCATTTTTTTCTATGTAATTTGCTCCTACCCTTTTCTAAAGATCCCAGTTCCAGGTGTTTTATTTCTATTACCATATTCCCTACATGTACAGCTGGTTTAGACTTTGATTTCCATTTTCTAATTGTTTTTTTTTTGGCAGCCACAATAATTAGACTCAACAAGGACTTACTATGTCTAGGCAGTTACAATTCCGTATCATAGCTCAAAAGTTAATGTCCTTAGTTATACCAGTTTGCTCACCCAGTATCTCTGATAGAGTAGTCTGCAGGAAATTTTTAAAGTCTGCCAACTCATTACACTCCCAAAAAATATGTTCCAAATGACCTGTTTCTTCCCCCTCACATCTCCAGCATTTGTTATCTACCTGTGAAAAACTTCTTTGGAGTTTGCTTGTGGTATAAAAACACATATGTAAACACTTCCAAGCAAAGATGCTAAATTTTCTAGACTTTGTTGCATATTTGGGAGACATACATATATCCCCCATTGTTTCTTTGTGAATTGCTTATCCAATCTTTCTTCCCTATCCTTTCTAATCTCTGACTGATTCTTATAATTATCATGCAATATTTTATATGCTCTTTTAAATATATATTTTTTAACAACAGCTTCTGTCCTAGAGTCTCCTAAAACCTCTACCAGTGCTGCTCTTTTGCTTAGGATTCCCCTATTTCTTTCTCTTTGCCTATACTCTGTTATCAGTCCTTGATAGGGAAGCCTGCAGTCCAAATACATTCTTGACCACTTCCAATTCTATCCCTTTTTTGGCTGTAATATCTTGGTTCCTTTGCCAGTTTTCTCCAATAAATCCCAGCCCCCTGTTGCCTATTGTTTGTATCCTCCCTATCTGTAGAATCTCCTTTCTCCATTCCCATGTTGGCTTATCCACTTGACTCTTGCTGTCTTCCCTTCCCAGATAAAATCCTACAACTCTTTTAAACAGTCCTAATTCTTGGTAATTTTATTGTGGATTATGTTTCTTTCATACAATGGACAAGTGAGAGTTGGCAAATTTTGCTGTCGATGAGGATGTCCTTGTTATACAATATGATGAGAGTTTATTAGCGCATTTGTACAGCAGGATATTTAACAATTTGTTTTTAGTAACCCAGTTACATACAAAGTACTATTTATGGCAGCAGTTTATTCCTGCTGAATGCACAATGCAGTAGAAAGTAGCATATTGCAAATGCAGACGCAGTTTAGTGAATTTCTCTATCCATCTTTTCTTCTAACTGAATTTTAAACTGTTTTCATAGCTCTGGGAGTTACTTGCTGCGTTTAGGTTGTTATTGAAGTCTTTTTAGTCTTTTTAGTCTTTTTGGGGAGGTATTGGAAGAATTTTTTTTAACTGGTAAAGGTATTTTAAGCATTTTGGGGATAGTAATTTTCTAGTAGAATGTCTTTCCAACATATATTATGCATATGGGGGATTCCATTTGTTATATCAAGTCTACTTTTGTTGAAAGTAAGATTTACACATTATCCATCCATCAGCAACCCCATTTTCCCATTTTGCACATGGAGTTGGGAGTTTCACTTCAACAGTGACAATCATTTAGAGCCAATGGTTTACACCACCAGGTGGCTATTATGTCAAACTGTATTTGTTCAAATGCTGTTTAAAGGTATTTTATGACAACAAGGTGCATTTTTTCAGTTTTGCAGTATTAAGTGAATGAGTGTGTTACTAACTTGCACGTCTAATTTGATTTGAGGAGGATTGAGGATTAGTGAGCAGAAGGGAGGGTTTTAGGGCTAGTGAATGATTTGGAAATTTAGGTTTTGAAAGTAAGAGGGGAACTTTATGGTTAAGGAGTGGTTAAATAATTTAAGTTTAGGCAGTGATTGGAGAATTTAGATTTAGGCAGCTGGAGGGGAGTTTTAAGGTTGGAGTCGGTTCTGGGAAGACTGTAGTTTATCAGGATTGGAATGCTGGAGGATTGTTATTTTGGATCATCAGACTAGTTGGAGATAAAGGCAGTTGACTTTAGGTTGTTCAGTGAGTTTCTGGTTGTATGTGATATTTTTGGAGTCTGTGACTTTTTTATCAGTTTATGTGGATTTTGCTTTCATGATATCGACCCCATATGGAGTAGTGTGTATTTTTTAAAGCTACATTCTGTTTATAAAATAGCATCTGATGTTGTCATTTTCATTCATTCCTTAAATGATGGGTTTTGGATCTGACTCGACCTCTTCTTCCATATCCTCTAATCCAAACTCTCATGCCCCTCCCTTTACCCATAATGCCTCACCAGCATAACATACCCCAGATCTCATTTGTCTCCATATCACTACAGACACAGATCTTCTCGCTCTTGAGCTATTTCTGTTTTTTTTTCTGGGTTAAAACAGTGAGTTTTTCAATTTTTTTCCTTCACTAGGCAGTATTCTGGTTTTTGTCACCTTCCTCCCTTTATTCCAGTAAATGTCTTCCTTTGGTCGAGTCCTCTTTTTTCTATGCGTTTTACAAAAATATCAGTATTCCCTTCCAGTATCATTGTCATTACTTCAGCTTTCTTTTCCCTGTCCTCTTCCTACCCTTTTTAGGATACCCTTGACTACCATTGTTAGTGGACCAGATTCAACTCCAAAGTATTTGGAGCCCTTCTTGCCCCTTGGAGCTTCAGCTGTGAACAGCTTGGGTCCATCTCCATCCTGTGGTGGAGGGCTTACAGGGTTTCAGGGGTCAGTAGTGCACGAAATGTCAGCTCCTATACCTCAGGCTTTGGTCTCCCCTAGGTACTCTGCCTTCAAGATTCTGGAGAGGGCTTTCTTTTTACCTAGAGAAAGGGCATCCCCATTCCTCTCAGATCATATCACTCTACCACCTTTGGGTCTTTGCTCTGAGCCTTGATCTTCACTTTTACTGGGACAAGCCAGCCCATTCAAGTCTCCAGTCAGTCCCTCAGGACTCCCCTATAACTTCTGATACCAGACCATCCCATTGATAAGGTCCCACAGAAGAGAACGTGTAAAAGGAGACACTTGGATTCCCCTCAGGAATCTCTCACTGAGGACACCGATTTCGATGAAGAGGAGACCCCAGATCTCTACCTGAAGACATCTCCTTTCCTAAAGCAAAAATGTGGTTTGTCTTCTGACAATCAGTCCCAAGGGGAGACTTTCAGGTCTGGTGTGGCTACATCTTGGGTGACGCCCCCAACTGATGAACCTGTAGACCTCGTTTCAAAATGGGCATGGAAGGAATCGTATACTGGAGAGCCCAACCCTAAGCACATTGACAAATTCTTAGACCCTCCGAAGGACATATCACACTGGAGCAAGGGGATCCCAGTTGATGCCATGGTTGTGGCAGTGGCCACTAAGAAAAAGCTTGCAGAACAAAGCTCTTCTGTCCATTCCCCTAACAGGAAATATAGGGTCTTGGACAGATTTGGTAAGTGCATTTATGCTTCAGCAATCTTTGCACTGCAGTCATTGAATTACTTGGGACATTTCACTAGACTGCGTAGAGATTTGACTAAGGAGCTCTCCAATCTCTTTCTGGGTCCATGTCTGAGGAGGACCAAAACAGAGCGTCTTCTCAACTGGCCACCCTTCAACTAATGCATCAATGAGGATGATTTTCTATGCAGCAGTAGGTACCTCATGGGCGGCTGGTTTAGGCATAGCAATTAAAGACATGCATGGATGCTCCTATGCAGATTTGCAAAGCCCTTCATGTCTTCATTCATGAGTGCTCCATTTGATGGACCTTCCTGATTTGGCCTGAAAGTGAAAGAAATGCTCTCCAGAAGTGAGCAAAAAGGACATACCTTGAATGCCTTAGGAATACATTTTTCTACTCCTCAAAGAAACTTTTCCTGTAATTATCAAGGAGGTAGGAAGATGTAGCTCCGCAAATCCCAGGGTCCTTTCCAAGACTCCTGAGGAGATAGAAAGGGAACGCTAAAGGAATATGCCATCCCTGTGGCAGCAGTGGACTGCAGAACCAGGTTTTCCAGGATTCCTTCTTGAACAGAGACCCTACTAGTGCTCTTGAAAGATGGCACAACTGTTGCCCTTTGGAGGCAGTTGGGGGGGTGGTTGGTTGTGCCTGCACCAAAAAGCCTAGGCAACCATCATAATAGATTCCTGGGTGCAGAGAATTATATCCAGAGGTTATATCATACCATTTTCCCAAATCCTCCCTGCAAGAATGAAAAGAATCCCCAGTGTTCCACCCTGTCAGAGAGAGATGGCAGCAGTAGAAATAGAAAAGCTCCTAAGAAAGAGTCGTCCAGGAGGTCCCCCCAGACCAGACAGGATCTGGAACTTACTCAGGATCCTTCTTAGTACCGAAGAAGACAGGGGACTTGAAACCCATCATGGATCTCAGCAGGGTAAACCAATATGTCAGATGTACAAGGTTCTGGATGGTCATGGTTCAGTCCATTTTACCTGTACTGCAAAAAGGACGATTGGTTGTGCTCAGCAGATCTTCAGTATGTGTACTATCCTATCAAAGTGAATAAATGTTCCAGGAGATATCTGTAGTTCCTGCTTGTAGCCAGTCGTTTCTAGTTCAGAGCATTGCACTTAGGCCTCACCACAGCCTCCAGGGTATTCACCAAATACATGGTGGTGGTAGCAGCTCACCTGAGACTGCTGGGATTCAAAGTGTTTCCATACCTAGACGACTGGCACCTAACTGTCCCATCCAGACATCTGCTTCTATGGGCATGGGACTGCTTGCTCCATTTGTGTCTTCATTTAGGTATTCCAGTCAATTACAGCAAATCTCAACTCACACCCATGCAGTCTGGAGTTTGTAGATACTTGTCTAAACATGGTCACACAGATTGCCTTTTTTCCACCTACACAAATTCAGGCACTTAGGTCCCAAGTCACAAAAGTGATCTTGCACATGTCTTTGCCAGCACATCTAATTTTACAAGCCTTGAGGTCCATGGCAGCAGCTATCACCCTAATTCCTTTAGCAAGGTTTCACATGCAGAGTCTGCAGTAGACTTTATCAGTACAGTGGTCTGTTCTTCAGCAGCCTTTATCCATCCCTGTCAACAGCACTCAATCTTGCAAAAAATATCCTCTTTGGCGGCTACACTCAGAAGTTTCTCAAGGTCGTCCTTTTATTCCTCCCGTGCACATGTCCATGGTAAGCATGGACACCTTGCAACTGGAGTGGGGGTGGGGGCCAATACTTGGGAAGGACAGTCCAAGGTACATGGTTCACGGAAGAGGCCAAGATGCACATCACTGCTCTGGAAATGAGAGCAGTCCTCCTAGTGTTGCAGACCTTTCAAGATGTTCTCCCTTCCGGGATGATTGCTTTTCAGACAGACAGTATGTCTTTGATCTGGTATATCAACAAACAGGGGAGAGCCATATCTTGCCCACTATGTCGACAAGCACTGAGAGTGTGGCAGTGGGCAATCTCTTTCAGCCACTTACTTATAATAATGCCCATACTGGGGAAAGCCATCGTGATTGCAGACAAACTAAGCAGGTCCATTCTGATGCCTCCCAAGTGGTCTCTCTCAATGTCAAAGTGGCAGAGACAATTTTCGGTTGATGGGGCCAGTGATGCTGAGACCGTTTCTCTTCTCCCCTTAACAACAAGTGCAGCAGGTTCTTCACCCTGATGCCTTCAACAGGGGAGTCACCGAGAGATGTTCTAGACCACGATTGGCCCTCCGGTCTTCTCTATGCTTATTCCCCTTACCTCTTCTCCCCAAATTCCTACCAAAAGCATACTTGGTCGAAGGGCACAGTTATCCTCATTGCCCCTTTTTGGCCTCATCAGATTTGGTTCCCCTTCCTGTGGCCTCATCTTATACATCTGCCCTGGATACTGGATCCCAATCCAGGCCTCCTGTCTCACCTGAGAGGTACGACCTATCCGGACATAATAGGCCTTAAACTGACCACATGGTTTCTCCAGTTCCACTGATTGCTTGATAACTGAGGCTCTCCTCCTCCATCTGTCATTTTTTTTGTTTTTTTCTTAAAAAGCTTCTACTAGAAAGATTTACAAATGTAAATGGAAGTGATTTGTGTTTTGGGTCCTTAACAGAGATCTGGACCCCCTTTCTTCTCTGATACCACCTGTACTTGAATTTTTAGCTTCAGTTTTCAGTGAAGAGGCTAGCTTTTCAACTATTAAGGTCCAACTGGCTGCTGTTTCAAACTTTCATCTAGGTGAAAGTAATTCTTCCTTAGCTGCTTTTAAATTATGCAAATCCCATCTCAAAGGAACTTTTTTTTTACTTAAACCTCCACTAAAGGATCCTCATCCTCCTTGGGGTTTAATTATTTTGCTTCAAGTCTGATCCAAGATCACTTTGAACCTTCAGCCAGGTCAGATGGCAAGTTTTTGTCTTGGAAAACCATTTTTCCAGTCATTACTACATCAATTAGATGAGTATCCGAACTCCAGGCTCTGTCTTCTAACCCTCCTTACCTGGTTTTCCACAAAGACAGAGTTTCTTAATGGACCAGCCTGTCTTTTTTTGCCTAACGTAGCTTCTGAGTCTAATATCAACCAGGGCATTAACCTCCCGGTTTTCTTTCCAAATTTTTCAAAGAAGGGGAGATTACATGTTTCATCTTTTGGATGTACATAGACAGCTTCGGTTTTATCTCCATCGAACCACAGATTTATGGAAGACTGACCAGTTGTATGTATCCTTCTCACCTAACAGATTGGGCAAGTCATTTTCTAAAGTTACTCTGGCTAAATGGTTAACCAGTTGTATCTCCTTTGTCTATAAAGAGGGTTGACATTTGTCTAAATGTCCTAATTCCATGAGGTCTATAGCTGTATCCTCAGCTTTTTGGTCAAAAGCTTCCATAGATAACATTTGTGCAGCTACCACTTGGTCCAGTGCCCATACCTTTAATATTCATTACAAATTGGATTTGGTTTCTAGGAAAAGAGCTGCTTTTGGCTCCACAGGACCACCCAAGGTTCATCTAGCTGAGGACTCTGCCCCATCAGTTGAAGAATGAATGAAAATGACAACATCAGATAAAAAAGTTATGTACTCACCATAACGTTACATCTGTGTTGTCCATTTTCATTCTTCCTCAACTTCCCGTCCTCCTAAACTCTTCCCTTTGCTCCTGGAGAGGCCTAAGGCTATCATTTTTGAAATTGTTCCTTGTTTGAGCGCCAGCTCTTTCTTATTCTCTGCCTTTTTGAGTTCTTTTAAGGCAGTATCCATTGACTACTATGGGCAGCAAACTCAATCAGAGATATGTTAGGCTGGTGGGGCATTGCAAGTAAAGGGAGGAGCTTGAGAGTTTAGATCCAATCATCTGGAAGAAGAGGCAAAATCAGATCCGAGTCGGATTGAAATCCATCAGTTAAGGAAAAATGAAAATAGGACAAAACAGATGCAACATTTTGGTGAGTACATAATTTTTTTTCTTGTCAGTAGAAATTTGTTTAAATGATTTTTTCACAATTGTAGCTTCTGTAAGTTGATCTGTTTCTTGTGGAGTTATGCATCCATCTTTCAATTTTGGCATGTCAGAACAAGTCATCACTCATCCCATGTGAGCTTAAAGTGAAATCCATACAGGAGAACTGTGGAGTGATACAGAAAGCTGTAAACTCAAATTTCATTTCTGTTTTTGATATGAAAAGGATTGCATTCATTTTGGTTTAAGTACTGCCCTAACCACTGGAAGTTAAAAGAGGAAAACTTCAAATCACATTACAAATGAGTAGTTGAGAGAGAGAGAATAATCAGCATTTCTTGTAGAACTTATTTGTTGCCATGTTGTTTAATCTGAAGAAAATGTAGTAATGGCTCAGCTGTTTGCTGTCAGCATTTCTGTACTTACAGGCATCTTACCTGATTCATCTGCCATAGCACTTGTAAAGTCCTGACGCAGATGCACCAGGTAGAAAACTTGGGGGAAATGCATAACAGGGCCCTTCAAAAATGTGCTGTCTGTTCAGTTACTGTAGTTCTGAAAGACTAATTTACAGAACTGCTGTGTGCTTCAGGGGACTGTTATTCCACATCATGTTGAGTTGTACCATCTGTTCATAGTTCTTTGAAATAATACTCTGTTTTTCATTTTGCACTTGTTACCTGGAGACTACTTATATTTTTGTGCTACTTTTTCTTCCCAGAAGAATTTTGCTATTGTTTTTTCATCAGACAGGTGAATATAATCAGTTCCGATGCTGAGCAAAAAGTGTCAGATTATTTATCATACATCCGGCTGCCCTTGTAGAGTTTTAGTTTGCATTTGTGTGACTAAAGAATGCCTGGTTTCATGAAGGGTGAAACAAATCAGTTACTTTTAGTTTTTGTTTTCTAGCAGAAATTTCATCTGCATTGACTTAGTTCCCCAAAAAACAGTTACTTTTTATATTTGTTTTGTACTGGAAATTTCATGTGCATTTTCTTAATTCCCCAATATAATTTACATATAAAATAGAATGGTTATAGTAAAAATATCCTACATTGTAATTTCTGAATTCTCATACAATGTAAATACCACCCAAAAAAGAAGTGGTCTTGCATATTAGACATGTTATTATGGCATATTGCAAGTGTTAAGGAAAAATATATTTCTGCATGTTATGCCTAAATAAATTATTCTAGTCATCTGGATGAATGAGTGACTGTTAGGTTGCTTTGTCTTGTCAGACTATAGTCTTGAGAGCCGGTAAAAACCTCTTGTCTGAAAACCTATAGATAAAGATGCTGTCATTGTTTCCGTTGAATGAAATGATGAATTTCTGTTTCAGCAACAACCATAGTGAACTAAAGAAAGAATATAGTGTCTTATTCCCAAAGTATGGGTTTCTGTGAAGTTTTCTTGTGAAGCATTTCATTGTAGAGGTTTTGTTATTCCTTTAAGGTAGCAGAGACTTTTGCTTGTATATCTGTCTTAAATAAGTTCTGTCATGCATACAGAACCTGTCTGCCTAAATACATGTATGAAAGTCGAACAGTTTTTGGAGATGCATTCTAAAATCTGTATGACTGACAGAATGACATTTTGAGGTCTTATTTTCTGGTAGTGCGGTTGTATAGGAATATAAAAACAATGCTTTTATGCCATTCTGTCATTCAAGGTAGTGTGCCAGTTTCAGTTGAGTTTTCCATGATGACTGGCCCAGAACAATAGCTATGGGAATGGGCTTTGATTGTGTAGTTCTTTCAGAATATCCGCATGCGGGTATTTCTTTACTTGTTTGATCTTTTTTCAGATCACTAACTGCCACATTGTAGCTCAAGAGTGCTTCTTTCTGCCGCTCACCATGCCTGACTTTTAAAGATTCTCTAAAATGCATAGCGTTTTAAGTTAACAGTTTCTTTAATTTAGGGACAGCATTTAAAATGTTTTTTTTGTTTTTTGGTTGTCATTCAGTTTACTGTTAGGTCTTGTGTTCTTTTATATTTGCTGCATCAGAAGTGCAACGTGATTTTATTTTTTGAACTGCTGTTTAGAAATTGGCTAACATAAATATGCCTACTTTTCTTGCTTAGACAGAAATCAAAAGTCAAAGCAGCTGCATGTAGTTCGTAGTCCCCAAAAAAGGAAGTTGACTATTTGTAAGTTAAAAAAAAAAGTACTCACAATGATTTTTCATTTGGCAGGGCTGCAGCCCATCCACAGCATAGCAGCACCAGCCATCCCTGCATGTTTGCTAGTGTTTGCCTGTGGTCTGAGATTTAGTTTGGCCTCCTCCTTGTAGGCCTTGCTTTTGAGGAGATCATAGGAAGGACTTGTCTGACCCTAAAATATCCCTGGTGGTGATTTGGAATGAGGTGCCAGATGGCAGGGCTTGCTTTATTTATTGTTTTTAAACTGGAAGAGACTCATGCCTCAAATCGTAAACATTAACGAATGGTAACATGATCCTGAAACTGTGGAAATGTTGAGCTGTGCTTTCTGTAATGAAACTACTATTAAACAGAATAGTTTCTAGACACATTCTGGCTATTCTTATTTCTGCCCAGTATGTTTCCGCATAGTACCGCTACTGACTTAAACTGCTATTGAGCCTACCCTTGTATTATACATCTGCCTAAAAAAAGTATGGATGCAGCTTGTATGCAGTCTGGGTTTTCTACAAATAATGGATAACATGGATTTCAGATAACGCTTTAATTGTGTGAGAGTAATACCTATGTGTATTTTCTGTGTGTACATTTATTGTGGAGCTCAAAGTGATCTGTGTCCATTTAGAATTTCCTGGTCAAAAAAAAGCAAAAACAATAAATAAAAACAAAGGCTGTTGACAAGGTTGGGAAGGAAGTATCAAGTGCTAAGTGCGGGAAAAAAATTTCCTAATCCCACTGTAGTGCGATCTCGGAGTTGGTATATTTAATTTACGGGGGGTGCTGGGGGGCTTGCCCCTCTGCAGAAACGTAGTAAACAGTGTCTGGGATGTTATTCATAGTTGCTTTGTAGTTTTCAATGTTTTGAGATTCGATGTTATGAGTTTTAGATGTTTTGAAGTTTAGATGTTATGGTCTTGATGTTTTGGGTTTAGATGTTATGAGCATTCGATGTTTTCATATGTAACCATTTTATTTATATATATATATATATATATATATATATATATATATATATATATATATATATATATATGTACACATATAATATGTGTGTGTGTATGTGTGTTTATATATATATATATATATATATATATATATATATTTTTTTTTTATATATATACATATATATATAGGTTTCCTATCAGCAGACTGAAGACGCATTTTTTTCGAATGAGTCTTGGTCGAACTGACAAAACCGAAACTGCAAAATATCGAAGCGGCATATAAGCGAATTCTTTCCCCTGGAAAGAATTTGCTTGGCTGCTTCGGTACTTTGCCATTTTTGGCATTGTAGTGCGGTCTCGGAGTTGGTATATTTAAGTAGGGGGGTGTGGGGGTGAAGCCCTCCACTTAATCTCATGTTTTAATCTGCTTTCTTTTTTTTTTGTTGTTGGAACAGCGATTTTTATCCCATGGAAAAAAATCGTTATTCTGACAGTTCGGTTTTGTAAGCTTTCGCTTACATGGGGTTGATTAATCACCGTTCACTTACCTAAGTGTTCGGTGATCTAATATAGACCCTATATATATATATATATATATATATATATATATATATATATATATATATATATAATATGTGTGTGTGTGTGTGTGTGTGTGTGTATATATATCTATATATATATATATATATATATATATATATATGTATCGGTAAGTGACATTTCAACTACGACACATTTTATCTACAAAAGAAAAAGTATTAAAGCTGATGTAAAACAAATTTTGTCTAGAGGACCGATGACTATATCACATTTAATAGAGAAGTATGTAAGGCTGTAGAAAGCCACTGCAGATGTGGTTTTGAATCATAGGAATTACAAATCAAATTAATGCTTAGTATTTCTACCTCACTAATGCTCACTGTTATGTCTCTTTCTGTAGCAGTTTGTGTTTGTCCACCAGGAGTGAGTCATTGTGTGAGGAGTTTTCTCCTTTCTCCATGGTGGTGAGACTGTGGAGTTAGCATATTTAAGTAAGGGAGTGTGGTGGTCGCCCTCTTGCAAGAAGGAAGATGTTCATCTTGTTACCCTACTGCAGTCATCACACTTGGGTTATCCTGCCGTCAAGCGGTCCCGCAGTCGGCCCGAATTCAAAGTCTTGGTCCGGCGTCGGTTGCTGTCACTTCTTCCCTGACGTCAGTGCGCCAGGGGTATATAAGAGGCATCTGACGCCATTTTCTTCAGTCTTTCTTGCTGCGCGGTGGCCGAAGCAGAAGCAGTTCGCAAGTGCCAGTCGTCCGACACCTGAGATTTTCGATTTGAATTTCAGTCCAAAGTCTTCAATAAAGCTAAGTACCCCATTGGGGAACATTTTCTTGCCTCAGTCCGATGTCAGAAAAAGTTAACAATTGCATTTCTTGTGGGAAGCAAATGCCTCATAAGGACTTCCATTCCTATTCCTATTCCATTCCAACCCTCCCCATGGCTACAGAAAACCACTAAGTCATAAATTAAAAACAGGGATAAAGCCTGGGAGCACTGGCGCAAAACCAAAACCCCCGCAGCTAGACAAACATTCCTAGAACTACGCAATAGAGTCAAAAAGCTAATAAAACGGGACAAATTCCAATACTACCAGTCTGCCCTAGACTCCTCACAACACAGCCCCAAACAATTCTGGTCCTCCGTAAACTCCATCCTCCACCCAGGTAAAGTCAGTACCCCTCCTCCTAACATCCCTCACTCCTCAGAAAATATTGCTACCTCATTCAACACACACTTCACCCAAACCATACTATCACTAGCTAAACAACACAACCCTCCCTCCAACCCACACCTTCAACTAGTAATCTCCCCACTGCCTTCTCTTTTTCTCCTGTACCTACCTCCAACATAAAAAAACTCTTAACTAAACTTAAACCCACCAAATTAGCAGCAGACAACCTCCCAAGTGAATACCTACAAAACGCAGCTGATGCTCTGGCCTACCCAGTATCCATCTTGATTAACCGATCTCTGTCAGAAAGTTACGTTCCCACGTTGTGGAAAGTATCACATATAATTCCCCTCCACAAAGGCGGACCCTCTGCAGAACTAACCAGTTACCGCCCCATAGCTATTCTCTCTCCACTCTCCAAAATACTAGAGAGATGCATACACTCTCGGGTCTCACACAACCTCCTTACTAACAACCTCCTTTCCAGTACTCAGCATGGTTTCCGACCAAACCATAGCACCACCACTGCCTTACTCTCCTTTACTAACACTATCCTTCAGCATAAAAACAATGGCTATCTCTCCTCTGCTACTTTCCTAGACCTATCTAAAGCATTTGACATGGTCCCACACAAACAACTTATCTCTGTCCTCAGTAACCTATCCTTCTCACAATCAGTCACCAACTGGTTTCAGAGTTACCTGTCTGACCTCCAACAATCCGTTGTATGGCAGAATGACATATCTCCCCAGCTACCTGTCTCCATAGGGGTTCCCCAAGGATCCATCCTTGGACCCCTACTTTTCTCTGTTTACACCAATAATCTAGCCTCTGCCACCAAACATGGCACACTCATCCAATACGCAGATGACTCAACCATCATCTGCTCAGCCCAGTCCCTACCCAAACTGCAAAAAGTCACACAGGAAGCCTTTTCCTCTGTTGAAACATGGTTATCCGATGCCCACTTAATACTCAACCCAAACAAAACTAAACTACTCATCTTCCAACCCACCAAACATACTCAAAACAACTCTCACTTTAACATCACAGCAAAAGACAACACCACTATATACCCAACCGAACACACCAAATTGCTAGGAGTGGAAATAGACAATAAACTAAAATTTGACATTCACATATCCATGACCATAAAAAAAGTCCACAAAAACTAGGAGCATTATACAGAAATAAACAATTTCTCACCAAAGCAGCAAAGATTTCAATAGCAAATTCCCACCTTATCTCCATCCTACTTTATGCCTCTCCAGTATATACCAACCTAAGGCAATGTGATCTAAACAAGCTAGAGACCTGCTACAACAAAATCGCCAAATTCGCCACAGGGGCATCCTACCGTAGTCACCACTATCTCTCACTTGCTGAACTGGGCTGGCTTGAACTCCCTCACCTCCTTCAGTGGTATCAACTCTCACTCGCCCACAAACTAGTAAACCATCCACTAAATGTCCCATCCCTCCAGAATCTACTCCAACCCTATCGCACCACCAGACCACTAAGATCCAGCAACAAAAATCACTTGCAGATCACTAAAGCCAATAACTCTGCTGGTGAAGCACTATTCTCTTGCGCCATAGCCAAATTATGGAACTCACTCCCACCCACAGTTACCTCCATACCATCATGCACCAACTTCAAAACTTTATTAAAAGCACACCTAAAAACATGCTGGCTATGCCCTTGCAACTCCCACTCTAATATCATCCACTCCATCCAAGTACTACCTTTCTTCCACCTCCACTAACTACCTTGATGATAGCAAGCTCAGATGCTCATAAGCCTAGTACTTATTATACAGCAGGAACTTCTCATTGTTACATTTGTTAATGCCTGTTATGTACTTCACAGATAAAGATTCTAGTTGTCTACTGATGTACTATGTTCTTCATCTGTAAATATGTTGTAAGTAATTTCTATGTTAAATTGTTAATCGCTATGTAATCCAATGTAACTACTGTCTGTTTATTTTACTGTGGAGCTTTTCTCCCTGGGCCACCGCTGAAAATGGACCCACATCCAGTCGGACACTCCCGGTCAACAAATTTAAATAAATAAATAAAATAAAATAAATAAATAAATATTGTATTCCTTGCCTAGGCCTAGACCACGACGTCACAGGTTGTCGGTTTTGCGCTAGGTTTAATAAACGTACTATCAAACACCGTTTTGACTTTGCACGGCATTACTTTGGTAGGAAATTTAATTATATCATGCCGTCGGAGCAGCCGACAACCGCCATACATAAAAAACGCAAGGATAAGGACAGGCAGCCTAGGAACAAGCCAGACTCCGAGGCCTCAGCTGGGCCTGTCACCGGTTCTCCGGTTTTCATTGAGGCACCTACGCAGCCCCTGACAACCGCAGAACAGGAACCCCAGTCAGCTGCGGATTCCCAAGCGGAGCCTACTAGGCCAACGCAGCCATCTACCGACACCGGAGCAGAAGTAGACACCGGTGCAGTGGAAACACCTTCGGTTGCAGAAGGTGTCTTCAGACCGACTACACTCACCATTAAATCCTATGCTAAGCTTAAAACTCCTTTAAAACCTAAGAAAACTGTACATCAGTCTACAGTGCAAGGCCCCATGCCTAAGAAACAGATGCTTAAGATGGCTGAAGATTTGATTACCCTTATCAGGGGTTCCCATCCCCCTCCTGATAAAAGACCAAGAAAAGAGGAGGATTATGCATCCACTGACCAGGTTTCTCTCTACTCAGATTCTTCTGAGGAACAGGATTACACTTTTCCACCTTATGAAGACTCTGATGCTGAAGACTCTATTCCCTCAGCATCTCCCCCTGAAGGCTACTCCTTTGGGGAAACTTTACATACCATGAGGGAACATTTCCACTGGAAAGGCCAGGATTACTCAGATTCTAAGAAAAGGCTCCGAGAGTTCCTTTTACTACCCCAGCACAGACCTCT
Organism: Protopterus annectens; assembly: GCF_019279795.1. Lineage (NCBI taxonomy): Eukaryota > Metazoa > Chordata > Ceratodontiformes > Protopteridae > Protopterus > Protopterus annectens. Next base: position 777,523,258 of record NC_056735.1, read on the forward strand.
TGCTATCCCTCCTGTTTTAGATATTGTGGACAATGTTTACCTGGAGTCTAGTTTAAATCCAGACTCTCTACCTCCTGCTCCAGCCAAACCAGACAGATACTACAGAGTACCTGACTCACACAAATTCCTTTATAAAAGCCCTGTAGCTGACCCAGAAACAATTTCCCAGGGTCCTAAGGGAGCAAAAGCTTCTATGTGAAAGGGATTCCGGAGCCCTAGATAGACGGGGAAAGAAAATATACACCTCAGCAACTCTGGCTATGAGAGCATTAAATTGCCAGTTTCACATGTTGAAATATCAACAATTCCTAATGTCTCATTTAAAACAAAAAATGAGCACACATTCAGAACAGTCTGAATTCAAGGAAATGCAGGATCTGTTACATGCAGCTGAACAGGTGGGCACACATACTTTTCAATGCGGATTTGATTCATTGGAAGCTTCTGTAGAGCAGCTGTTACTGGCTCTGTCATACATAGACATGCTTGGTTAAAAGAACAAACCCTCCCTGACCATGTTAAAGCAAAATTATTGGATGCACCTTTACAGCAGGATGTATTATTTGGTGTCAAAGCAGAAGAGGTTTTAAAGAAAATGGAGGATAAGGCAAAGTCTATGCAAACGGTCAAGGATTCTTTGCAGGTACAACTGCCTCGTTTCAGCAGAAATTGGCCAACAAAAAACTGGTCCTTTCCAGCTTCAGACAGATCACAGAGGGGCAAATACAGATACCCAAGGGGCAGAGGTCAGTCACAGGGCCCTTACAGACCTTGCCAATGGGGTTCTGCTACCCAGAAAGGAGGAGAAGACAGGCCCCAAGCTAGCAGAAGACAAACACAATGACTCTGTCCTCAAACTACCAAGCAAATCTCTCCTGGCAACTCCCTTGGGAGGAAAACTAGCATTTTTTTCAGACAACTGGCACATCATCACAAAAGACAAATGGGTTCTAAACATTGTCTCTCAAGGATACAGATTCCACTTTCATACCTTACCAAGGATCAAAGGAATGCCAAACCTGCCACCAAATCAATGGGCAAAGGCACAAAAACAAATTACAACTCTCATGAACATGAGAGCCATTCAACAGGTACCTACACAGGAGCAAGGGCAAGGATTTTACTCAAGGCTCTTCCTAGTCCCAAGAAAGGACAAAGCATGGAGACCCATTCTGGATCTTTCAATTCTAAACACCTATCTGCAAGTACCAAAATTCAAGATGCTAACACTACAGCAGCTTCTTCCCATGCTGGGCAAAAATGCTTGGCTAGCCACTTTGGACCTCAAGGAGGCATACCTGCATGTCCCTATCAGACAAAATTGCAGAAGATACCTCTGCTTCATTGCAGGTTCAACGCATTATCAATTCTCTGCACTGTCCTTTGGCTTATCTACTGCGCCCAGGGTCTTCACAAAACGCCTGGCACCAGTAATTGCATACTGCAGACAAAGAGGATGTCAAATATACCCATACCTGGACGACTGCCTTATTCAAGCAGAAAGCAATGACATTCTTTTAAAGCATCTGGCATTTGTCAAACACCTTCTGAGTTGCCTAGGGTACACAGTAAACAAACAGAAATCAAAACTAGTGCCCTCACAAAACATTATATTCCTGGGTGCCAGCTTGAATACAACGGCCCAGATGGCTTATCTCACGCCAGACAAGCAACGACAGCTGATTCAATATTTCAAATTAATGGCAACAAAGACCCAACTCTCTGCAAGAAAAATTCTGCAGGCATTGGGATTCATGGCATCTTGCATACTACTATACTACTAATATCATTTGCAAAACTGCATATGAGGAAATTACAATGGTACCTGAAAAGTGTATGGACTCAGCAAAGCCACAGCTTGGAAACAATGATACCACTCATTCCCTGCCTTCAACAGGAGTTTCTATGGTGGGTACAGGCATATCACCTCAACAAGGGTCAGCCTTTCACCTTACCCACAGCCAGGCAAACTATGACAAACAGATGCATCGGACTATGCCTGGGGAGCACACATGGCAGGGCAGTGCATTCAGGGCAAATGGACTACAGATCAGAGGCATCTGCATCTCAATCAAAAAGAAATGCTGGCAGTACAGAATGCCCTAACAGCTTTCAAGGACCTTCTACACCCAAGACAACTGATAATAAAGACGGACAATACCACAGTAATGTGGTACATAAACAAGCAAGGGGGCACACATTCCTACCCTCTATGCAGGCAGACAATGACCTTGTGGAACACTGCACTGTCTTACCAGGTTCAATTACAAGCACAATTCCTGCCAGGAAAGAAAAACACATTGGCAGATGACCTAAGCAGAAACATCATGGATCCACACGAATGGAAACTAGATCCACACGTATTTGCAATGATAGCTCAAAAATGGGGACGCCCAGACATAGATCTTTTTGCAAGCCCCCACAGCTACCAACTTCAAAAATTTTGCACAAGGACCTTCCATCCACTAGCTTGGAAAGTGGACGCCCTCTCATTCAGTTGAAAAACATTAACAGTGTATGCCTTCCCTCCACTGCCTCTTCTAGCAAAGGTACTGCTGAAAGTCAGATTAGAGAGGCCACAAATGATACTCGTTACACCAGACTGGCCACGCCAGCATTGGTATCCAATTTTAAGGAACATGGCCCACGGCCCATCATGGATTTTGCCAAAAATTCCTCACCTGCTCACCCAGCGAGACAATCAGATTCTACACAGCCAGCTCAAGACTTTAAACCTGGCTGCATGGCAAATTACCTAAACAACCAGCCAACACCTTTATCCAAAGCTGTTATGGATGTCATTCTGGAGGGCAGGAGACCCAGCACCAGGACAACCTATTCAGACAAATGGAAAACATTTTGCGCCTGGAACCAGGCTAAAAACCTCCCCTTGATCCAAACATCCCTCAGATTCTACAATATTTAACAGAGATGTTACACAAAGGACTTTCCTTTTCATCTATTAAGATCCACGCCTCAGCAATTTCAGCTCATTACAGCACAGATCCTCCTTTATTCTCACATCCACTCCTAAGACAGTACCTCAGAGGGGCTAAGAACTTAAGACCGCCAAGGAGAGCTCCAACACCTACTTGGGATCTCAACTTTGTTCTGGAAAAGCTTACACTGACGCCCTTTGAACCAGCTTTTTCAGCTGATTTAAAATTTCTTTCATGGAAAACTGCCCTACAGCAGTAACCTTAGCTAGAAGAGTCTCAGAGCTACAGGCACTAATGGCAGTGGAAACTTTCCTCATTTTTCATCAAGACAGAGTCTCTCTACGAACTAATCCTTCCTTTATGCCAAAGGTGGTATCCAGTGTGGCCCTAAACCAAACCATTCACTTGCCCACCTTCTTTCCAAATCCCCAGAACAAAGGAGAAAGACTCCTGCACTCTTTGGACATTCACAGGCAATTACGTTACTACTTGGATAAAACTAAGGCTTTCAGAAAAACTGACCAGCTCTTTGTAGCCTATGCTACAGGATCACAAGGAAAAGCTGTCTCAAAACAGGCCATTTCTAAATGGATAGGGCATTGCATATGTTTCTGCTACACACATCATGGGAAACCAGTACCTGCTAACATTAGGTCCCACTCCACCAGGGCTACAGCTACATCAGCAGCCTTTCTCAGGGGAGTGCCAACCAGGGATATTCTGGAAGCTGCAACTTGGAGTTCAGTGCACACATTCACCAAACACTATCACTTACCTCTATACTCTAAGACTAGAGCTGGTTTTGCCACTGCAGTTTTGCAGGGCCTACTAGCCTCTTCTAACCCTGTTTGACTCCACCTCCCATCCTTAGCTTTGGGATTCAACCCAAGTGTGATGACTGCAGCAGGGTAACACGATGAACATAGTACAGTTTTGTACCTACCATAAATGTAGAGGTTCGAGTGTTCACCCTGCTGCAGTCCAGGTTACCCTCCCTCCATCCCCTCTGAACTAGCTGAACTTATCTCTACCACTCTATCCTATACTACGTCTGTGGTGTATTTGCTTGTGCCTAAGGGTTTTGTTTTATTTTTATATAGCTATACATAGATATATATATATATATATATATATATATATATATATATATATATATATATATTGCCTACCTATTTGGGGGCACCTGACATCTAGGGCAAGAAAAACTGAAGAAAATGGATGCCTCTTATATACCCCTGGCGCACTGACGTCAGGGAAGAAGCGACAGCAACCGACGCCGGACCAAGACTTTGGAATTCGGGCCGACTGCGGGACCGCCTGATGGCAGGATAACCCAAGTGTGATGACTGCAGCAGGGTGAACACTCAAACATCTACATTTATGGTAGGTACAAAACTGTACTTTTTGGAGAAGTATTTGCTGCATATGAAGTTTTAGATGTAATGTGATTGGATTGTCTGTTTTATATTAAATGTGTGTAAGATTAATGTTTTAGATATTTTGTGATTAGATTAAAAGTGCCTTAGATAAAAAGTAATAAAGTCTTATTTGGGTTCCATTCATGTTGTCTATAACTTTGTCTAATCATAAGTGGTCACTTTGTCTAAAAAAGTGATCTAATCACAGTTAATATAATTATAGTCCCCAGTACGCTTTACTAGTTATAACTCAGATAATATGGACAATTTACAATCACTGATATTAGTATTCTTGTAGATTTATATTTAATATTGCAGTTTGCATTATCACTTTTTTTTTTCGATTTTGCATTTCCAATGTGTTGCCTCTTTCTTCCACTGTAGTGTGACCATGGAGTTGTTATATATAAGTCAGGGGTGAATCGGGGCTTGCATCTTTACAAAAACATTTTTCCTATTTTTTGAGTTGTGTTGGGTTAGATGAAGTGTTTTTAGATTAAATTGTGCTAGATCTTTTGTGTTTAGATATTCTGCCTTTAGATCAAATGAAATACACTTATTGTAAGTCCAAGTAATCATTGGGGTTGCCAGGTTATATAAAATACAATTTTAATGAGTACTGCACTGAGTAAATCAAAGCAGTTGCCCACTTGACTTGTAGTTCAAAACTAAAATGAAATGGTATTCTTGGTTATTTTCCACCAGCTTTCTGCAGTCCAATGCAACCCCACCAGGACACAGGCCATCTTTTAAAAGTCCAAGGTTGTCGGTCTCAGTCAGGCATCAATTCTATAGGTTCATAGGTTGGTACTAGGCTATCAGCCCTAGGGCCTATACAAGCCTAGCCATAACAATTCCCTGGCTATTTCTTCCCACATTATTTACTTTCCTGGACCCCTGTCTAGCAGGGCGACTGACGTGATCCCGGGGGTGAATTTCCTTTCTCCCATCCAATCGTCAAGGTTCCTCTTGAAGAGGTCCAAAGAGGCACTCTGCTTGACATGTATGGGCAATCTATTCCAGAGTCTGGGGAGTCTCTGGGTCAGGAACCTATCCCTCCAGCATGTTTTGTTTATTGTGATGACAAGGTTTAGATCCCTGGAGCGTGTAGCTCTGAGGGATTGGGATTTCTTTAAGTGTAGCATGTCCAACAGCTCTGGGTTTGACATGGCCTTGTATGTTAAGCAGAGATCGCCTCTGAGTAGACGATTTGCGACAGAGTATAGCTGGAGTTTTTTAAGGCGGTCAGCATAGGGCATCTGCTTTAGACCTGTGATTCTTTTAGTGAGGTATTTCTGAGGCCTTTCCAGTTGTTGCAGATGTCTTGAGAGGTACATACCAAATGGGGCATTGTATTCTATAATGGGTCTAATGAGGGATGAGTACAGTGGGACAATGACCTCTTTTTTCTGGATGAAAAGCCCTTCGTGATGAGGTGTGCCACATAGAAGGATTTCCTGACTGTTGTGGCGATGTGGTTATCGAAGGTGAGACCACTGTCCACCTGTGTCCCTAAGTCTCTTATCACACTTTCTGTGTTTAGTGTACTGCCACCTATATGGTAATTCATGGATACATGTTTTTTCCCAAAGGGGATAACAATACATTTCTTGGCATTGAGCTTGAGCCCATGGCTCTGGCACCAAGCATCTGTTTCTGTAAGGCCCTTTTGTAGAGTATCCACATCATTTGGGGATTCAATAATGGCTCCCAGTTTGCAGTCATCTGCAAACTTTGTTAGCCAGAGTCCCTTAGTGTTGACCTGTACTTCAGAGAAGTAGACGCCAAACAAGAGCGGCCCCAGGACTGAACCCTGAGGTACTCCACTTGTCACTTGTCTGGAGCTGGATTTGGAGTCTAAATTTTAAATTCTAAATTTGTGGTCCAGTTGATTCCTTCAGGAATAAAGCTGACAATTTGACACCCATTTGGGCTGTTGCACTCTGCACCTCCAGTATCTTTTTAGATAATCATTTGCTTACCATTTATGAACCTCCAAATGATAAATGAAAATGCTGCCTTGATGTTGCAGGCTACCACTTTCTTGTTGAGCATTAACTAGCAATCAATACCTTATTAAATGGCTGATACATAGTTTTCCTGATTAACACCGTGATTATTTTTTATTCCCAAAGCACATGTAACACATGCACCACTTTCAAACTTAACATGTCACAACTACCTACGTCTGAACGGACTCATAGCAATCGGCTTTACGTTATTGACTACCCAGTAGTATCCATTTGGCTAAGTTGCGGGTTACCATATATTGAAAGAGTTGCAAGGATGATGCCTGCTGGGATAATCTTGTATTTCCATCTGTCTGTCTACTCATCCATCAAGTGGGGCATGATCTGTTAGCGACTTGAAGTGCATAACTAAATAGTACTTCAAAGAATAGAAGTACCACCTTATTGCCAGTCACTTTCTTTCTTTAGGGTGAAATATCTAATTTCCACATTGCTTAACTTTCTGCTGATGTGCTCCTCACTTTATATATCTTAGGATAACACTGCCCCCAAACCTATCTGTAATGCATCAGTATATACTGCAAATTCTTCATTAAAATCAGGAGTCACTAGTATCACTTCAAGCATAGGATATTTTTCAGTTTATTAGGTGTCTCAAGAAGCCATTGTAACTTAACAGGAGTTTTCCTTCTTGTAAGGTGAGGACTGGCAGTAGTCACAGAATTAGCACAGATTTTTCTGTAATATTCAACAATTCTAAGAAATGCCTTCACCTTTCATTTAGTTGGGGATAGAGATCAATTTTTGTGGCTACTGTTTTTTCTAGTTGTAGATTGACCACTCCTCTTTCTAAGAAACATTGTTGTCTATTTTCATCCGATTCAGTGTTTGGGTTGTCAGATCTGATCGGATCCAACCTCAGCACCTTCTTCCAGGGCATGGGATCTGATGCTGTGATTTATTCCAAACAAACAATTCCATCCTTGTACCCAAATTACCTCAAATCTCATTTGCTTCCTGTTCTACCCAGATGTGTTATCCGAGAGCTCTTGCAGTAAGTGAAAGTTTTTCTTATTTTTCCTGCTTGACCCCTCCCTTTAGTATTTTTTAGAATTAGTATAGCATAGTGTAGTGACAGGTTTAGTTTCTTGTAGTTTAAGCAATTTATTCTATTCTATTTTTCTTTATTAGGGTGTATTTCCCAATAGTTCTGTATTTAGGCTAATATACTAAGTGTGTGTGTGTGTGTGTGTGTGTGTGTGTGTGTGTGTGTGTGTGTGTGTGTGTGTGTGTGTGTTTATTAGTAAGATAAGATTTTTTTTACACATGTTTTAAATTGTAGAATTGATAGTTGTTATACTAGTGGTATTCTGATGTCAGACAAAACTTCAGGATTCAAAAAGTTTTTAGCCTGTGGACACAAGATCCCTCCTCAAGATCCTAATTCCTTGTCTGCCTATTGTTTAGGTTGCTGATCACCTACAGGCAAATTGTTGTATTTGTGCTGCCTTTGGCTCTGGATATATACAGGATAGGAGGGGAAAACTGATTATTAAAGGCTTGTTCCCCCCCCCCCCCACACAGACAGGGTCTTCTACTTCTACAATGTGTTCTGAGTCAAGACCTCCATCTGCTTCAGCCAGGTCTGAGAAGATAAAGGAGAAAGAAAAGGATAAGTTTAAAGGAAAAACACAGAGACAGGAAGAAGTCTTTAGAGAAAAGGGTGGAAGAAAAGACATTGGAAGAGAAAAGGGCCCAATAAGTTGAGGAAAAAGGGCCCCAGATGCATCTAGTCTGTCGGGTCCAACACCAAAACCTTCAAGGCAGTTAGATCCACCTGTCAGTTAGGTCCGAACTCCCACCCCCTCAAGCTACTTTTTTTCCGGAGCTGGTCAGACCTCAGCTTCATTCACTGATCCCTCAAGAAAAATGACCTTGTAGGCCCTCAATGGTACCTTCATTATCGAGGTCTGTCCGATTCATGAGAAGTCTCATGGAGATAGATGTTGACTGAAAGATGAGGAAATTTTTGAGGACACAAATCCAGTTGGGAGTCCTCATACTATCCCTAAGGGGAGGTCTGGGTACAAACCAGTCAACCATGTCGCACATTTCTCTGATACCATTTCAGTATTTGGAACCAGTTCCCATGGGTCCCAGGCCTTCCAACACACCTCAGTTGAATCCAACAGTCCAAGGAACTTACAGGCTTCACTACGTCCATTACTCTGTTGACTCTGAAGCTATTGAATTGGGATGAATCCCAAAGCTGAAGCATCAGTGTCAGGGTACCAGTGATGGAATTGACCCAGAGTGTTTCAGAGCCGTTACTTCCCCATGGTACCTGAGCAATCAACAGCTCAGGCCTGAGGTCCTCTTCGAAGCTAACCTCAGTTGGAGCCTGGAGGCTTCCTCAGCCAGTTGAAAGAGGGAGTGCCTCCTTGGTTCCAATCACAGCATTTGCTTTTGATGTTGTCTAAAAGTGTTTGAGTGGTCCAGTAAGGCAGGTGCATGCACCAAGTTCATATGCATCCTGACACCCATTGGAACCTGTTCCTTAAACCTCTCATTCAGATCAACAGGGATAGTCAGAACCTACAGGCTTCGAGACCACTTGAGTTCCTAGTCTGATTCTGACCTGTCTCCACCAAAACTACAGAGACATATTTCAAGGAAACAGACATTCAGACTGAAGCACATAGACTCCTCTCCTGAGTCGGTCACTGAGACACAGATTTGGATGAGGGAGGAATATCCCCCTGGAAGATATCACATTTGGGTACATCCTGGAATTGATGAAGCAGAAGAAGGAATGAGTGTATGTTTCTCAAAGCTTTTGGGTATGGCTCACCAGCATCCGGGTTGGTTCCCCCCTCCAGATGCACTCATAGATCTTATGGCACAGAAGGCATGGAAGGACCCTGATATTAGAAAGCAAATTTCTAAAAAAATATTGACAGAATTTATTAGCCCTGACAGGTAAGAAGCACTACTTAAAAGGAACTCAGTAGATGTCTTGGTGGTAGCAGCAGCCACAAAGAACTGTCTGAGGAGAGTTCTTTTTTCAGTCCCACTAACAGAGAGTCAAGGGCTTTGGAAATATTAGGGAAATGGGCTTATGCTTTAGGGACCTTTGTTGTCTGGATGCTGAATTGTGTCACACACTTGACACATGTTCAGAGGAACTTGATTAAGGCGCTTTCCAAGTCTCTCTTGGGTAACTTGCCTTTGGCTGTCCAAAAAACAGTGGATACCCAAATGTCTATATTTCAGCCTACCTCTAACGTAGCCATATGTGCCTGCTATCCAACGCAGCAGATGGCAAAGCAAGAGCAGCTCTTACAGGCATTATTATACGTCACCATGTCTGGATGCTGTTACTTCGTTATTGCCCCTTTCAATGGTTCCATTCTTTTTGGACCCAAAGTTAAATAGATGCTTACCAGGAGTGAGAAAGATGTTAAGACCATGTTTGCTGTAGGAGTCCATTTCTCCACCCCACAAAAATTATTCTATTCCAGAAATCATAGGGGAGGTAAGTAAATGTGTTTCAGGAGATTACAGGGTTTTCACCATGACACTCCTGAGGCTAGAACCCCCCCCCCCCGAGGCAGTGGAGGAGGTGGCAACTCAAATGGTTGCTGCCCCAGAGGCACAGACAGAATGCAGAATCAGGAGTCTCATGGTCCCTTCACTATTAAACCCTACCAGTGCCCCTGAAGGGTTACCTGGCTGCTGCACTCTGAAGGCAGTTGATCAGCACTTAACTTTACACCCACAAGCCTGGCAAGTCATTAATTTAGATTCCTGGGTGTAAAGGATAATCACCAGGGCCTATACCATTCTCTCTTTGTATCCTCCAAGGAAAAGATAAAAGATTCCCAATACTCCACCCAATCAGTTGAAATCTGCAGCAACAGAGGTTTCAAAGTTGCTAATAAAAAGAGTGGTCCAACAGGTCCTCCTAACAAGTTAGTTAGAATCTGTTGTCTATTCCAGGTCTTCTTTTTAGTTCTCTAAGAAGATAAGATAAGAGAAGGAGACCTTAGTCAGTTTGTCAGACTAAGTTCTGGATGGTCACTGTACAGTCCATACTACCTCTATTGGGGAAGGAAGAATAGATGTACTCTGTAGATCTCCAAGATGTCTACTACTATATAAAAATTCAAAAGCAATCCAGGAGATTTTTCCATTTCTGTCTGGGAGCCAGTCATTACTAATTTGGTCTTGCCACAACCACCTGGGTGTTCACCTAGATTATGGCAGTGGTATCAGCTCATCTGTGATTGTAAGGGATCCAAGTCTCTCACTCTAGCTAGACGATTAGCTCCTAGTTTCTACTTCCAAGAATCTACTGCTACAACAGCAAGTGTTCTTACTTGGTCTTGCAGTTCATTTAGGGGCAAACTGCCCCTTATTCAGCACATAGAATTCATAGGATATCATATCATTATGAAAAAATTGCCTAATGGTGACTTTTCAGGTAATTCAGCATCCCCATCCACAAGCAAGACTGAGTCTTCATTTTTTAGGTCTGATGGGCTATACCATCACTTTAGTTCCACTGTTGAGCTATCACAAGTGTGTTACAGTGGTCTCTTTTGGGACAGTTATCACAGTGTTTTCATTTTCTCCATACCAGAGTCCATCTCATTCAAGTATGCAGAAACAATATACGGTGTTGGATAACATATCCATCAGCTACAGAGGAGAGACCCTTTTGTCCACCAACACCCCAGGCCACAGGAATTACTGAAGTTTCCGTTCTATAATAATCTCCAAGGGGAAGATGGTTTAAGGTATTTGGTTACCTGCAGAGGCCAGATTTCACATCAATATCTTGGAGATGAGAGCAGTCCTCCTAGCGTTGCAGGCTTTCCAAAACCATCTACCCAAGGGTATGATATCCATCCAAATAGACAATATGTCATTGTGGTACATCACCAAACAAGGGAGAACATGATCATATCCACTTTACTGGGAGGCCATGTGAGTCTGGCAATGGGAGATGTCTTCCATCATTTTTTGGTTGCAAAGCATATTCCCAGGATGTCGAATGTACTAACGGACAAGTTGTGCAGGTCGATCCTGTTACCTCACAAGTGGTCTCTCAAACAGACAGCGGCAATGATGATTTTCAGCTACTGGGGCCAACATTGCTGTGATCTCTTTGCTTCCTACCTGAACAAGTTCAGTAGTTACTTTGTCATTATCCTTCCACAGGGAAAGTCACTGAGAGGTGCTGTAGTCCACACTTGGCTCTAGGGTCTCCTCTTTGGATTCCCACGTGTACCTGTCTTAACAAAATTAATACAGAAAGCCATGAAGTGCAAGATCAAGGTGACCCTCGTTGCCCCATTCTGTCCCTTGCAATTTTGGTTCCTCTTCCTTTGGCATCATTTGCTACACCTGCCCTGGGTACTGGATTAAACTCCAGATCTTTTGAGTCACCTATCCGTGGTGCCTCTACAGGACCCACAAGCCCTAAGTTTAATTGCATGTTTTCTCCAGTTTTAACAATAGCTACAGATGCCAGGCTGCCTTCTCCACTAGTTCATATAATTTCTTCTTCTCAAAAGCAATCGGCTGAAAAGACTTATAAAAGTAAATGGAGAAGATTTTATATTTGGTCCTTATCAAAAAGACTGGACCCCTTTTCTGCCCCCTCTCTTCAATATTGGAGTTTTTTTTTTTCAGACCCTTTTCACCAAGACTCTAGTTTTTCTACCATTAAAGTTCAAATGATTGCCATTTCAAATTTTCACATAGGCCATAATGAAACTTCCATTGCTTCTTTTAGAATATGTAAAGCTTTGGTCAAAGGAGCTTTTTTGCTGAGGCCTCCAGTTCGAGACCCAGTTCCTCCATAAGATGTCACAACTTTACTTCAGTTATTTACTCAGTAGCCTTTTGAGCCAGCAGCATCATCTTACCTTAAGTACCATTTCGTAATTACCATTGCATCTGCCAAATGAGTTTTTGAATTACAAGTGCTCTCATGCAAGCCTCCTTTTCTCATTTTCCATGTAAATAGGGTTATCATTGACCGATTAAATAAAAAAGGTGGTGGCACTGCCTTAGTCTACTGTGACCTACTCACCTTAATTCCCCTCCAAATTCCAATTCCTCAGTTCAGTAACACTGAACTTACAGCTGGACTACTAAAACTGAACAAACATAAAAACATCTACTTTATTGCAATATATATATGTATATATATATATATATATATATCTCCTGGTAACAACATCTCTATCCTCGAAGATATCCTCCACTGGGCATCTACTAACATTAAATACAAAACTTACATTCTAGGTGATATAAATATTGACTGGAATAAAGTCAATAGTCCCTCTCCATCCATATCCATTAACCTCTATAACTTCACTCAAAAAATCTACCCTATCACTCGACCTAACAAAACTAACCCCCCTGGATCTACTATATCCTAGTCTCTGATCCAAATAAAATAACCAACTCTGGAACAATTCCTGATTCCATTAGTGACCACTTCCCAGCTTTCATTCAACGTGCAACTAACTCTTCTCCTCACCAGAACCAATACATTCTTACTCGCAACCTTAGTAACTTTAACCCCACAACCTTCTCTAATATGCTTAAACAAATGGACTGGCAAATTCTAAAAACCATCCAACTTGACAGTGCTACAGGCTACTTCAATTCTGTCTTTCTAGACACCCTAAATTCTGTAGCCCCACTAAGAAATAAAAGAATAAAAACTAATACAGCTCCTTGGCTATCCAAGCATACTAAACACATTATGCTTCAAAGAAACAAATTGTGGAAGCTTTACCAAAAAAATAACCTGCCAAATACCTTCCTTCAATATAAACAACTTTGTAACCATGTGAAACAGCTAATCACCAAGGATAAAAAATCCTATATATTAGGCTCCAGTCGAATAACAACAAAAACCCTAAGCAATTCTGGAAATCTATTAATTCACTTCTCAATCCTGGCTCCAAGATTAATCCCTGTCCTGACCCTAGTATATCAGACCTTGAAATCAGCTCAGATTTTAATTAATTTTTCATAGAAGCAATATCAGACCTAACCAAGACATTCCCCAACAACAACCTTCCAGTCTCTCACTCTTCCCCATCTAATTCCCCTAATAATCACTCCCTTATGTTCAACCTCAAACCTGTCTCTACTAACTTTATAAAAAACTTCTATGCAAACTTAAACCTTGCTCTAATGCTCCTGACAATATTCCCTCCTCTTTCCTAAAATGTGCTGCTGATGGTATAGCTCTCCCAATCAGCATCATTATTAACAGATCTTTAAAGGAATCATACGTCCCCAAACTCTGGCTCTCAGCTTATATTCTTCCTCTCCCCAAAGGAGGCAAAAACATCAATATTTCAAATTTCCACCTTATTGCACTACTCTCACCAATCTCTAAAATCCTTGAAAAATGCATTCACCTCCAATTTATGCCTTTTCTAACCCAAAACAATCTTCTTACACCTACCCAACATGGCTTCCGCCCAGGCCACAGCACCATAACTGCCCTACTGTCTTTCCTACAAACTGTCAATCAAGCCCGAGATTCTGGACATCTGGTCTCTACTGTATTGCTAGATTTGTCCAAAGCTTTTGATACTGTTTCCCACAAACACCTCCTCTCTCATCTCTCAAATCGTCATCTTTCACCAAGCACTTTATCATGGTTTTCCAGCTACCTATCAGACAGATCACAGTAAGTCAGATGGAAAAATTCCACCTCCCCCTTCTTAGCTACTCCTACTGGTGTACCTCAGGGATCTATCCTAGGGCCAATGCTTTTTAACATCTTTATTAATAACTTTCTCTCTGCAATTCCTGATGCCAAAATCATTCAATATGCAGATGATTCTACCTTGGTCTGCTCTGTCTCTAACCTCTCTGAATTGCTCACTAAAACTCAAACTGCTTTTTCAACCACTGAAAACTGGATGCGCCAAAATCATCTCTCTCTCAATGCCAATAAATCTAAAATTTTACTGTTCCCCCCCCAACAAAGACTTATTCCTATAACAAAGATACTTTCAGAGTCCTGAGTCAAACCAACTCACCTATAGAAGTGGTTCCATCCGCCAAACTACTTGGCATTACTATAGATGAATACCTTAAGTTCGACTTACACATTCTGCAAAATATTAAGAGAACCCACCAAAAACTTGGTATGCTATACAGGAATAATCACTTTCTCTCACACTCTACTAGGCACACTCTGGCCACTACCTATCTTCTGCCCTCTTTACTATACGGAGCTCCTCTCCTTACCAGCCTGTCCTCCTCTATCACCTCCAAACTAGAAAACTGCTATAATAAAATCTCTAAATTTGCCACCAAATCCAAACATTCCACCCATCATTGCCGCAACCTGCAATCTCTGAATTGGCTAGAACTCCCAAACTACCTAAACTACCTCCAACTCACCACTGCTCATAGACTCATATTTCACCCTTCTAAACGTCCAGTTCTAGCTAATATCCTTCCCCCTTATACCCCTAATAGAACTCTCAGATCTGAACATCAAAACTTGATAGCTATCCATAAGTCCAAACGTCCTGCTGGCCAACTCCTCCTCTCTTTCTCACTAGGTAAAAAATGGAATTCTCTCCCCTCCACTCTAAGAACTATACCAAACTCAGAAAACTTCAAAATCCAGCTTTTCAAACACCTGTCCACTAAATGGAAATGTACCTGCCTTCACCCTACCTAAATTCTCCCAACTACTTGCCCAAAAAATGTTTTGTTTCTTCTCTCCCAGGTTCCTAAGCTCTTTAAATCTCCCATAGCTTGTTTTTCTATAACTGTAGCCAAGCTCTCTTCAATTTCTAGAGCTACCTGACCCTTATCACAACTGTGTAAATATTGTAAATAGTTTCATAATTTAAATGTGTGCTTGTAAATGTTTTATATTTCTACTTTAAAGGTGTGTATGTAAAGTGTTTTCCCCACATACTATGCAATGAGTGCTCTCATAAATGAACCTGTATAACCCTTAAGATTATCTACAATGATGTTTGTCTGACTATTGTGCAACACTGTATGTACCTTTGTTGCAATTTGTTCTAGATAATGTATCTTTACATTTCTGTATTACTATATCTGTACTGTATACTGTATTTGGAGCTTTTCTCCCCAGGCCTCCACTGAAAACGGGTCCCTTGGGCCCAGTGGACTTCCCCAGTAATCAAACTGGAAATAAATAAATAAATAAGAACTTCTACCTTTCTCCCACAGATCTCACTTGAAGCAAATTTGAATCAATTCATTGCTTGAATTACCATAATACCTCATCTATTAACAGCTTACCATAGCCCACAAAATAATCTATAAACCTCTCAACTGTCCAGCCCTTTCCTTGTCTCTAACTCAATGCCACCCAAACAGATCAAACAATGAGACCCTGCTAGTCGTTCAAAAACCTATACTCCCTGCTGGTCAGGCTGTCTATTCCTTCTCTGTTGCCAAACTCTGGAACTCACTCCCGTCAGCACTCATAGCCACCAATGATGTTATCTCCTTCAAAAACACCCTACATCTTTATCTAACTGCCCATTGGCAATGCTCCTGTTCCACACTCCGTATAAACTGATCCTTCACTACTATTACTCTCTTACCCATTTCACTATCCATCCATTTATCTTCCTCCACTACTGTCACTCTCTCACTCATTTCACAATCCACATCTCACACCATCCACACAATAATCCTCCTCTATTCTTTTTTACACTCTAGCTTATCTCTCAACCACCACCTTGCCACCACTTGTTAACACTGTTCTACTACACATTGCCCTCTTAAATACGCATAGTCATCAATCACTTCTTCCTTCCTTATACTTGATACAACATTATGACCCATTTAAGATTGCTAAAAGTCTTTATCATATAGATAAGTAATATTAACTTGCTATAGCTAATAGTAGTTTTGCTCCAATTTTTGACTAAGTTGTTTGTTGTATTAATGTCAATTTTACTGTTGTAGTATTAATGTCAATTTTACTACAACAGTAAAATTGACATTAATCCAACAAACAACTAAGTCAAAAATTGGAGCAAAGCTACTATTAGCTACAGCAAGTTAATATTACTTATCTATATGATAAAGACATTTAGTATTAATGTCAATTTTAAGCCTGGGTGGTGCAGCGGTAGCCTTGTTGCCTCACAGCAAGAGGTTCTCCCGTTCGATTCTTGGCTGGAGCGCCTTCTGTGTGGAGTCTGCATGTCCTCCCCGTGGTCCAGTGGCATTCGAAAGACATGCGTGAATGGGTGTGCCTTCGTTGGAGGTTGTACGTCGGGCTGGCACCTCGGCACCATAAAAATCGACTGCCAATCATTAGCAGACCGGAGTTCCGCTGTGGTGACCCCTAACTGGGAAAAGCCGAAAGAAAAACAAGTATTAATGTCAGTTTTAGTGTTGTATTAATGTCAGTTTTACTGTATGTTGTACTTAAGTCTCCTTGGAGCTTTTTTACCCAGGCCTCCATTGAAAACAGGCTTATTCTGGCCCAGTGGACACTCTTGGTAAACAAATGTAAAATAAATTAATTTCCCAGCCTTTATTTCCCAGTGTCAACAAAGGTGAACATATGCTTCATACCTTAGATGTTAACAGACAGATCAAATTCTACTTACACCGCACCAAAGATATTAGAAAATCAGATCAACTGTTTCTCTCCTTTTCCAAAGCAAAATTGGGAAGTCGTGTTAAAAGTTACAATTTCTAAGTGGCTTTTAGACTGTATTTCTTTTGAATATAAAACTCGAGGGCTAGCTCTGCACTGAAAACCAAAAGCTCATTCTACTAGAGCAGTTGCTACCTCTGCAACATTTGTGAAAAGAGTTCCATTTGATGATATTTGTACAGCAGCAACTTGATCCACTGTTCATTCATTTATAATCTCAGTACAAATTGCATGTGCAGTCTAGAACTCGAACATCCCTTGGTTCTACAAATCCAGGAATGTCCTTCCATGAAACCACCCAGGTTCCTTTTAGGCAGCTTTTGAATCTGCCCAAACTTTGAATCGGAAGAAAATACAGAACAATGAATATGAAATTTATGCACTTACCATAGGGATAGATCTGTGTTGTCTCATTTTCATCCTATTCAACATCCCTCCCTCCTTTCTCCTTCCAAATTGTCATCTGCAAACTAATGATATTCAGACAGGTGTCAATGAAGAACCTGTTTGGTTGAGATCATATTTCCTAACTTGACATTCTGAGTAAGCTGTTAAATTTATTATGTAGGAGTTTCTATACTTATCAAATTTTTTTCCATAGTTAGTAAGAGTCAGTTAAGTCAATCTGAGGTAATTTCCATAGAATGAGGGAATTGTAGGTAGGAGAGGAGTCAGAGCCTTATCCAAAGCTCAGAAAGAAATTGTCGAGGTCTGATGCAACAACCCAGACTTTGAACTAGATGAAAATGAGGCAACATGGTCTGTCATTATGGTAAATACACAACTATCATTTCTTAGCTTCTTCAGTATATCCAATTTACTTTTCTTTGCATTTACAGTCAAGCCTATCTGTCTTATGGATTCCAACCCAGCCTGTATTTTTGGTAAGACTCCCAGTCCTGTGAATCGATGACTGTGTCATCCAAGTGTATGCCATAGCATGTTGGGAATGAAGCTTCAATGTGTTATCCATCAGCCCCCCCTTCAGTGGTGGCTGTGGCTCCATGTACACCATAGGATCATAGTAGGTTACTAGGTTAATGGCCCCAGGGCCCTTGCAAGCCTAGCCAAGTTCAATCTGTGTTCCCAACAGTGTCTGGTTCAAGCAGACAATAAAATCAGCACCTATTGCCCCTGTCCAAAAGTGACACAGGTGGAACCCTCGGGGTGAATTTCCAGTTACCCAACCAGTCATGCAAATTATGCTTAAATCGGGCCAATGAGGGGCTTTGTTTAACATAAATAATACGTTTTTTCCAAAGGTGGGGCAACCTCTGTGAGACAAATCTGTCTCTCCAGCACCAGTACCAGATGGTACTACTCTGTAGAGGAATAGACCATCCATCCATAAACCATGCTTTCCCATTCTTACATATGGGGTTGGGTTGTTAGTTTAATAGAAACAGTTACCTAGAGCCATTGTTTACACCTTTGGATAACTAGCCATGCCACCGGTATTCTTCCACACATACCTACAGCCAATTAAGAGTGCCCAGTTCACCTACTGCAAGTCTTTGAGAAAAGCAGAGCACTGACAGTACCCTTTTGCCAGGTCTGGGGTTATTGAGTTTGTGGTCTTTCTTAGTCTCTGTATCAACACATCAGTTCTGGCTATGGGATAAGTATCAGACTCTGAAATGCTGTTTTAATAAAGTCATTGCAGAATCTGATACTTCCATCAGAAGGTAGCATTATTTGGCTGCTGCAGTCACTCAGCACCTCTTCTATTAAGGCCATTTTGATCACTTTTTGAACCTCTTTTTTAGCAAATTGTTTATTTGACTAAGATACTCTATGAGGCCTTAATTAATTTTCAGTCCAGGTGCTGTCTCTGTGTTGTGTTCAGTCAGAGTAGCTTTTTCAGGCATTTTTGAAGAAACCCATTGATTTCTCAGTGCAAATTCTGTCATTCCCTGCTTTTGAAATTTTATTTCTCTAGCTGTACTTCAGGCAGAGATTCTTTGACCTTAACTGTATGAATTTCAACTTGTAAACTGATCACAGAAATGTCCACTTCTTTTCATGGCATCAAGATAAATTAATGTGACAGATTTGCTCTTTCCTTCTCCTTCCTGGTTATGTAACATTGTAGTTCACTGCATTTATTCTTTCACTTACCTTAAGGGGCTTTTGCCACATAGCAAAAATTTGTTTTCATTGGAGGGCACTAACACTATTATCTGATGTCCTAGTTCTCAAAGTTGGTCATTTTTTTTATAAACTCTTAATTGCATCTCATAGACTCTCTACCTGTGCTTCTTTACTATGGGAATCACTGGCTTTGGTCTATTCTGCAAACTAATATAGTCTGTATCACACTTCCAAACGGTGTCTTTTCTGCCTACTATGAATTTTAAGTAATGCCAAGCAGTCTGCTGGGATGCTTACTTTACAGAGATGCAGATTTTGTAAATCCAGTTGAAGCCTGCGCACCTCTCTGATTGCAGGCAGTAGGCAGGGTTGCAGCTGGTATCATTTTTTTCCATTTGCATCAGTACCTTTTATTAATATGGATTTCAGTGTTTATTGAACCTAACTACTAGTCCATCAGTTTGTGAATGGTTCACTCCTGTTTTTAGCTGTGTGACGTTAAAGTATTGACATAGTTGATGCTAGTGCATATTCATGACATAAGGAGAGTGCCATAATCAGTAGGTATTTCTTTAGGGATACCCACTCTGGAGAATACAAATACCAATTCTCTAGTAGTTACCTAAGCATTAACTTTGTATAATGGCACTGTTTTTGTAAATGTTGTAACATAGTCCATTATTAAAACCACGCACAAAAGAACCAAATAACAAAAAGCCAGTGAATGACTGGAGTCGAAAAAATCAGAAGTCACAAATAAATGATTTACGCGTTTCGTTCACTTTTAATCCACCATGAACTTCATCAGAATAACCATTACAAACTCTGTTAAGGTTTAAATACCTTTTCAAATGAAAACCATGTGACATTGTCATCCAATACTAAAATCAAACTTTATGATATAAAATAATCCTTAAAAAAATAAGGATAAAATTATTATCAACTAACGAATAAAATGTTTGTATACCCATACGTAATAAAAAACATTTTATAAAAATGTACATGATTCAAGTATTGTATTTTATTGCATTGTATTATAATCTCTGTGCTTGTAAAAAGCACTCGATGTTAATGACATCATTTAGCCCAGGAGACTCATCAGCATTAAGCAAAATCTGCCATAGTGCTTCTTTACACTCCAATTTAACCTTGAAATTCCCGGAGAACTGTGCATCACTAACTTTTTCTAATACTGAAAAACTAAACTTTTTAAAGTTTGTGCAAGATACAGAATGTCTTGCAAGTGCATTAGACATATCTTTCTTCTTAATTGCTAAATTATGTTCATAAATTCGTCTATTCAAAGTCCTAATGGTTTTGCCTATGTAAAAATGTTCCCATGTATCACACAATACATTGGTTTGTGTGATACATGTGAACATTTTTACATAGGCAAAACCATTAGGACTTTGAATAGACAAATTTATGAACATAATTTAGCAGTTAAGAAGAAAGATATGTCTAATGCACTTGCAAGACATTCTGTATCTTGCACAAACTTTAAAAAGTTTAGTTTTTCAGTATTAGAAAAAGTTAGTGATGCACAGTTCTCCGGGAATTTCAAGGTTAAATTGGAGTGTAAAGAAGCACTATGGCAGATTTTGCTTAATGCTGATGAGTCTCCTGGGCTAAATGATGTCATTAACATCAAGTGCTTTTTACAAGCACAGAGATTATAATACAATGCAATATAATACAATACTTGAATCATGTATATTTTTATAAAATGTTTTTTATTACGTATGGGTATACAAAAACATTTTATTCGTTAGTTGATAATAATTTTATCCTTATTTTTTTAAGGATTATTTTATATCATAAAGTTTGATTTTAGTATTGGATGACAATGTCACATGGTTTTCATTTGAAAAGGTATTTAAACCTTAACAGAGTTTGTAATGGTTATTCTGATGAAGTTCATGGTGGATTAAAAGTGAACGAAACGCGTAAATCATTTATGTGTGACTTCTGATTTTTTCGACTCCAGTCATTCACTGGCTTTTTGTTATTTGGTTCTTTTGTGTGTGGTTTTAAAAGTTTTACGTTTTTTCGGCCAGTCATGGCAGCAGAAGATTCCAGTCAGGAGACTTTGCTGATTTTATCTGTTCACCCCGTTCCCGAGTCGGGAAGTAATTTCCAAGAGCTCATTAGCTCCATTGTCAAAGACGCAGTTAGAGAAGCTCTGGCCCGGCAGATGGGAGGCGGGACGTTTAAAGTCAATTCTAAAGTTTCTTCCAGTAGTCCAGGAAGCAAGGGAGGGGATAGCCTTGTTCAACTTACTCACGCTGGAGGCAGTTCTAGCCAAGCTTGTAGTGTTTCAGCAAGTTTGGTTTACACTGGAGATGGTTCGTCCACGAGCAAACAGACTATTCGGAGTGTAAAGATAAGGTTTATGAGCAAACCTTTAAAAATATGGTCAATCCGTTTTACTGTTCCTCTGGCTTGGACAATTTGAACACAGTAAGTGAAACAGTTAGTCCATCAGTTACGGACACAGTTTCAGTTTGTAAAAAAATATATTTTTAACCTTGAGAAATTGTGCACAAAGTGTGTTTCCTTACAAAATGAAATCTTTTATTTAGAAGAGAGTGTGCGAGTTAAATGTGTGCCGTTTGTACTTAGAACTTTCAAATTTCCCAACTGTGTAGTCGAGGGCGATAACCTGTACAAACAGTTGGTTGAAATTTTTGACAACACTGGCATAGCCTTTATGAAAGTATTGATAGAGCATTATAAAGTTGAATTAACAGCATTGAAGGAACAAGCTGAACATTTGGATGCAAATATTAGGGCTTCTGATGCCTTCAACAACTTGGCAACTCTTTATTTTGGTATTAATGCCAAATTGGATAGACACCGTGCTTCCTTAGTTGAAAGGAAGCAAAGGAAGTTAAAAAGAGATTTATTAGCATACCGTAACAACGCCGCTTATCCTTTGAAAAAGAAAAAAGGAAATATTAAAGGGCCAGTGACTGTTTTTGAAGTTGATACAGGTGAAAATGGTGACAATATTATTAATAATGAGAATGACTTGCAAGTTAATACTAGGTCTTCCAATGTTAATAATAATAACCAGAATGTAACTGTGTCTACAGACAATACAAAGTCTAGTACAACTTTTGCACAAGCAGTTTCCTCTGGAAATAAATCTGGTCCTTTTTTAATGGACAAAGTAGGGAACACGAAAACACCGAGATGGTCTGGGAAAGTCCAGACAAGGAACAAGGGAAGGGGCAAGAATCGCAAAAAGAACTAGAGTATGGTATCACGGTTCTTAATTTAACCAACGAATCATTGCCCCTTGAGGTCACTTCTGTGCTTCAAAAAGGTTTTTCCTTTGTTCCTTCTAATAATGTGAACATTTCCAGACTTATTGTTGATTTAAAATTATATCTTCGAAAATTGAATTTAAAGTTCATTTTTGATGGTGTGACTAAAGTGGAATTTAGTGAGGAAAGTTGTAAAAGAAAAAGTACATTTAACCCCATGTTAAATTCCACTTTGATGGTTTTTGGAAAGCTGTGCGAGCAAGATTTTAGGAAATTGAATAAGTACAAGTATTCCAATGTACCTAATCTATCTGTGAGTGAACTTCAAGCTTTGGATTATGTTGCCAACAAAAAGGAATGGCGCATAATGAAAGCTGACAAAGGAGGCACAATAGTCATTATGAAATCTATTGATTATAGTGCAGCAATGAGTACTTTGTTGAATGATCATAGCTGTTATAAAATAGTTAGTAAAGATTTCATCACCAAAAGCTTTCAAATGATAGACGTTTTCCTTTTTGATTTATTCACTCAAGGCAACATTGATAACATTGTTTATGATTTTTTAAATGTTGAATATCCTAAATTGGCTACAATTTTCGGCATTCCAAAACTGCATAAGCAAAGTGAGAAGATACCCTTTAGACCAGTAGTGTCAGCTAGTTTTTCTAAAACAGAGGCCATTTCTATTTGGTTAGACAAGTGTTTGAACCCTATAGTTCAGAAAACAAAGTCGTATTTGAGAGATTCTTGGCACTTGTTGGAACTTTTGGGTCAATTTGATCTAAAGGATGCAGTTTTCAATTTTGCTTCCTTAGACATCACATCATTATACACTTGTATTGACCAGATTACAGGAGTTGAATACTTAAGGGAATATTTAAGTACACAAACAGATATGAAAAACAATCTTGTTAGGACCATATGTACTTTAATGGACATAGTTGTAGAAAATAACTTTTTCATTTTCGAAAACACCTTTTTTCAACAAATTTCAGGTGTAGCCATGGTGTCCAGAGTTGCACCTAGCTTCGCTAACATCGTTATGGCCATGTAGGAAACAAAATTTCTAAATTTACATCCCTCAGCAAAGAACATTTTGTTTTATAAGAGATATATAGATGATTTGTTTTTTTTTGTGGAAGGGAGATTTTGCTTCTTTTCAGAACTTTGTAGATTATTTAAACGGAACTACGGATTTTCTGAAGTTCACTATTGGCCATTTCGGACAAGATATCAATTTTTTGGACTTACGTTTAAGTCTTAATGGTGACAAAGCTAGTTTTAAAAGTGACATTTTCAGGAAGTCCACTTTTGTCAATCAATATCTACACCACGATAGTTTACATCCTGAATTTATGAAACGTGGAGTAGTTAAGGGACAGCTTATTAGGTTAAGTAGATTGACAAGTAGGGATGACATGTTCTTCAAGGAAGTTGAAAAATTGAATAGTTTCTTCTTGGAAAGAGGGTACAACAACACATGGTTAAAAAATATCCAGAGGGAAGTGTGTGCTTTAAGGATAGACAAGGCACGTCCCATTTTACATCAAGCTACAATGGTTCACAGTACAACCGGAGATAATGAGTCTAGAATTGTTAGTGAATACAAGTTAGCATTTCCTTATTCCTATTTCTAATGAAATGGGTTTTATTAAGAAGATTATGCTCAATAATTGGAAAGTTGTACTTGGTAACAATGACTTGAGTTCCATTATAGGTAAGACTCCATTATTTACTTACAAAAAAACTATTAATATTAAAAGTAAATTAGAAAGTTGTAAGCAGACTAAGTTTGAAGGGTCTAACTATGGCACATTTGCATGTAACTGTTGTAAGCAGTGTAGGTATATAGCTGGATGTAACATCATCTATTTGAAGC
This sequence comes from Protopterus annectens, assembly GCF_019279795.1. NCBI lineage: Eukaryota > Metazoa > Chordata > Ceratodontiformes > Protopteridae > Protopterus > Protopterus annectens. Next base: position 777,547,532 of record NC_056735.1, read on the forward strand.
ATTTGAACAAAACAATTTGTAGTAGAGGGCACTACACTTGTAAAACCCAGAATGTTGTTTACATTGGTTTGTGTGATACATGTGAACATTTTTACATAGGCAAAACCCTTAGGACTTTGAATAGACGAATTTATGAACATAATTTAGCAATTAAGAAGAAAGATATGTCTAATGCACTTGCAAGACATTCTGTATCTTGCACAAACTTTAAAAAGTTTAGTTTATCAGTATTAGAAAAAGTTAGTGATGCACAGTTCTCCGGGAATTTCAAGGTAAAATTGGAGTGTAAAGAAGCACTATGGCAGATTTTGCTTAATGCTGATGAGTCTCCTGGGCTAAATGATGTCATTAACATCAAGTGCATTTTACAAGCACAGAGATTATAATACAATGCAATATAATACAATACTTGAATCATGTATATTTTTATAAAATGTTTTTTATTACGTATGGGTATACAAACATTTTATTCGTTAGTTGATAATAATTTTATCCTTATTTTTTTAAGGATTATTTTATATCATAAAGTTTGATTTTAGTATTGGATGACAATGTCACATGGTTTTCATTTGAAAAGGTATTTAAACCTTAACAGAGTTTGTAATGGTTATTCTGATGAAGTTCATGGTGGATTAAAAGTGAACAAAACACGTAAATCATTTATTTGTGACTTCTGATTTTTTCGACTCCAGTCATTTACTGGCTTTTTGTTATATAGTCCATTATTACTAGTACATTCTGTGATCCACTGGGTGATTTTTTTGTTGGTCTGCTTTTTGTTGCAGGTAGTTTCTGACTTTTGAGAGCTTAGTGGGTGGTTATAAATCTTAGACTAAGCAAGACTCTTATAAGTGATGCCTTCTTGGTATCATTCCTGTATTTGTGCCTTCATGTGAGCATTCTCCTCCCCATTTTTATTATGTGTTGTGCTGTTGGTCTTCAAAGTAACATCCAGGGCATTCGTAAAGTAATTAACAGTTGATGTGCTTCCGAATCAAATATAGTAACATAAGGTTGCCATCTTCCTTAGATTACTGGCTTTTGTTGTCAAGCTTGCTATGGAAACATTTATCATTTACCATTGCAGATCACAGCTGCTTTTTAGAGGTGTAGTCTAGATAATGAAACTGTACAAGTGCCCGTATTGCAGTTTGTGTCATTTGGGCATTCTTTAACACTGTCAAGACAGACATTTTCATTGGAGGAGACAGGACATTAAGCCTGCAGTACAGACCTTTCACTTCGGCCATCCTATGTCTGCAGGAAACATTGTATCCCTGTAAACAGACACTGGACCTTTTAGTAAACAAGCAAGTTTTTCCACCTGTGTAATAAAGACTTTAGCTTTCTGGGCAGTACAAGAAGAACTGCTTCACACTATTCATTTTCAGCTTCATCTGTTGAAGAAAGTGCTTTTGCAGATGCTCCCCTTGCAAAGAGCTCTGGAGGGTTATGTACTGATGGGTTTTGCTTTGTACAGCATGGCTACTTGGCATGCAAACAAACTAAAACTAAGATCTGTGTTTCTCTCCCTGCAACATTTCCTTTATACAGTGATACACATGTATTATAGTTAAAGACCTCAGCAGTGCAGTATACTTAATGAACAAGAGATACAAGGTTAGCCTTTCTGTACTTTCAGGCTGTCAGTGTCTCAGTAATGGAGTTAAAAAAAATGGAGTAAACATCGCAGTACAGAATTTATGTACCAGCATTGCATGTTCCAGGTCATTTTGCAGTGACTGTAAGTACAGTAAACTAATAACTGCACCTTCAGCATAGATGTAAGCAGCATGTAGTATTTTTGGCAGTACATTTCAGGGGCAATGCAACCTGGTATAGATGTACACGCCTTCCATCAAAATCAAAAACCATTGCAGGTAGAAATTACCTGGACAAGCCCTTCTACTTAACCAGGCAAGTAATTTTTGCTTTTAAAAGTAAGATACTTGCCACAATTAATTTGTTAGTCCAACAGAACAAAAATGGCCATACTTAGAATAACACTCCTACCCAGTTTAACCTTTATACTACCAACTTCCTCACCTTAGTCACCCTCTTGAAATGTTAAACTCCTGAACACATTATTCTTCCATTTACTGACATCTCTGCAAAATAGTAACATTAAGGAATACAGTTTTAGTTGGACTATCTCAAAACGCACCCTGCCCCTTAGATCAAATGTATCGAGTATATAAAAGATTGGTTATATGTTTGTCAGTGAACAAAATTAGTTTTTTTCAACAATGTTGGAATGCCAGAAAAGCACAGTTCTACAATCCCAGGACTTCTAATCATGATGACAGTACCCAAATATTTGTTGCACAATTGCAATTTAGCCATACAATTCATTGAGAGACCTTGGAAGCATTCCTAATAATTAACCTGGAATTACCTTAACGAACAGTCTTGAGTGAGAACCACCTACACAAGTCTGTCCTCCTTATAACGATAACCTCATGTAGAACATCTTCATCCCGTTTTGGAGAATATTTTCACAGTTAATTTCCTTACATAGTACAGTTTGTTTTTAAAAAGTTGTTTTTCCAAGTCCTACCTCTGCCATGTCTTGCTCAGCCTGAAAACGCATAGCCCCCGTTAATATGAGTATTTGTTTCCAATTTCTGGTCAAAACTCTAGAACTTAATGTAAATCCCATGGACAGATATATTTACCTTGACCAAGCAACTGATCCATTTTAATGCTTCTGTCCATATGTTTGTATCAAAATAACATCATCCCCTCTTATGGATCTTGCTACTGAAGCACAGAAATTTATCACCAAACAGTAAAAAATCGATAAATGTTCCCACAGTAAAAGATTGATTCACAGTAATACATAACATTACATGATTACCACATTTCAAATAGTTATTTTGAACCTATTAACATAAGGTTTTGTCCAGTACTAAGTACTGGACAGAACAGAGCTAAAGTCTTGTACAAGAGACATGCACCCTGCTTGATCCAGATTGAAGTTAATTCATAAAGCATACTTAAAACTGTTGAAACATGGCTGATACTTTCTTATACTCAGTTGTTGTGTGTTCCCAATTACAGTGACAGAATGGATGTTTGTAAATATCTGACATTTGTATTTTCTGTATCTCTCTTTTTTGCCCATATCGATTACTGAGAATTGAATATATTAAGATATCAGAATGCTGAGGTCATAGTGGAACAAAACATCCTTGTCACAGTTGATTAAAATGCTAAGATGGCTATGGGCAAAAAAATGTTGCTTGTAACAAACAACAAAGAAGTGTGTTCTTATGAATGAATGCACAGCTGGAGTTTAGTATGTAAAAATGACAGAATGATTACAGTTGATAGTTAAGTCTGAGTGGGACTCGTTAACTCCTTCTTTCTTTCTTGCTTGCCTCCTCTGTCTCTCCTACATAAAGAAATCAATACAGTTTAATTCACAGGAGAGGGCAACAGCCAGATTTTTGTCATACTCCTGAATGTAATAGTACATAGACATTATGTTGCGTACGTTAATGCCACATGCCTTTGTTTCACTGGGAAAAATAAGAACTCGTGCAGCAGTTATTAACTGAGGTACATTATATGTGAGTTTTTTACAGGTTGCAACACAACATAAATTCTTTAGGATCAGTAGGTGTTGGGTTCTGTCCGCTCATCAAATACTGAGTCTCTTGTCTCATTACTCATACCATTTGGAAGGGTTTTGCTATCCTGTCCAACAGACAAGATGTTAAACAGTTTGCAGCTGAGTGAGCTGATAGTAGTACATATAGATGTTTCAGGGACCTCTGGCTCACAGTAGACAAAGATTAGAAAGTTTGTTCAAATAAAAATAAGTTATAAAACACATTTAAAAGTTTTATTCAAGGAACTTCTGGGATGGTGGTAACTGAAGAGGGTAAGTAACAGTATTGCACTGCTAAGGGATTGCTTGGACACGGTTGAAGTGACATTAAGGCTCAATTCGAACATGGGGAAAGACGTAGCAAAACAGAATAGACCTCTTTCTCACTTATTTTAGAAAAATTAAACAGAATAGTATCCAAGCTAGTTGATTATGTCAGAAAAACAGAGAGTAGATTTCAAAATGTGGAGCAAACTTTAACATTGCATTCAAACATGATCATAGAACTGCAGAGAGAGTCTAAGCAGATACAAACCTATACTGCAGACAGTCAAGTGAAATTAAAGCAGTTGGAGAGTTGATAGATTTGGAAGACCGGGCTTATCGCTAGAATTTGTAGTTAGTAAGTATTCCGGAAAAATCTGAAGAAAGAGACTTTGTAGCCTTTGTCTGTGATTTGCTAAGTAACTGGACATAAAACCCAGGTGTGGAGATAACTACTGAGAATACATATAGGGTATTTGTTCAGCTTGGATGCTACAACATCAAGCAACTACAACAGATCATAGTGAGATTTTCACTTAAGCTTTAAAATAAAAGATTTTGTCTGCAATATGGAATCTGGGGAAGAACGTCAGTATAACAGTACAAGGGTGTTTCTTAATGAGACTTGAGCACCGAAATGAAGAGGAGAGGCTGTTTCATTCCTTCCATGCAACTTTGTAGTGCCTGAAACCTATTCTTCAGATTGGTGTAGAAGCATAGCTGTTTCATCTAGCACCCTGGACTAAACAAGTGCCCCTCCCCACTAGCTCCTCAATTGAAGTGCAAAAAAAAAAAAAACCACACTGTAATAAGCTGATCATTGCATTGCGCTTCTTTTTAAACTCTAGCAAAGAGTTGCTACAGTTTATTTCCTACCTGCACTGACTGCTGTGGCACTCATGTTTTTTAGTTAAAAAAATTATTTTTAAACCATAGCTAACAGTTTGGTACAGATTTAAAAAAAAAACAGTTGCTATAGTTTGTGCCATGCCTTCACAAATTACTACAGTGCTCAGGTTTTAGTTAAGGAAAAAGAAAAAAAAAAAACACTTTTTTTTTTTTTTTCACTTTTAAACTGTAACAAATTGATGCTACAGTTCAGGCCACACTTGGAACACTACAGCACTCAGGTTTGCCTGCAAATGTAATACCATTTTTAACAGCTGGTATTTCATTGAAGAGAGATTAGGATTGGCTGATCATGCCCCCCCCAACATTTTGTGCCCAGGGCAGTTACCCCTCTCACCCCACCCTAACTATGCTACTGGATTGGTGTATCCTGCGTTCCTCAAAGTTTTGCTTCCCACTGGAGCAGTGGCTATTATGGACTAAGAGGAGGTGCACAAGGTTCAGCAGCCATCTCAGAGTGCCCCCAGAAGTGCAAAATTAATTGAAGGTGAGGGTCTGGAGGCAACAGCAATGAAGAAGGGCCCTTTAAACGTCTCATTAAGCATAAACTTCAACAAAAAGACAAAACCAAGAGTAGCAGCCAAGGGTTAAGTAAGGTTGCATTCAAAGGAACCCTGAAAACAGAGAAGGGCAGAGAGAACATGAGGATGATTGAAAGAACATAATTCCAGAGGGGCTTCGTAGAGTCCACCACAAATATTATTTATTTCTTATTTCATTACTAGAGGGACACTAGATGATACAAGACAGTTACTCTGAATTCCATAAGAATTTTCTCTGATGAGAAGCCACCCTGAGCTTTGTTTGACACAAGTTTAGTTACTCTAGAAGGGATCAGTAGCAATGTCTCAAGATATGTATGTAGATGTTGAATTTTGTGTATATATAACATTTCTAGTTGTAAAGTTTAGTAGTCTAAAAGGTTCATGCTTGGATGTTGGGGAGTTAACTCTGAGTAGATCACAAAGTCAAATGAAGGGAAATAGAGTTGAAGGTTTTGGTAGGGTTTACAGCTAGTTTTCCTTTAAAGGTATGTGCAACACAGGCTAAGCATTTTCTCTTGGAAAATAAAGGGATGGACAACCCGGTAAAGCTGAAAACATTTTTAGATTTTGGGACATGTTAGCTCCTCACGTTTTATGCCTGCAAGAGATGCTTTTCAACAAAGAGGAACACAAGAAATTACAAAGATTTGGCTGCACTCTCATAATTTCAGAAGTACAAACACAAGAAGGGAAAAGAGGGGTTAAATGCCAAGCTAAAGATACTAAGAGCCGGAGAGATGCAAACGTAAAAAGGGAGGTGTGTTGTGGTTACATTAAAAGTAAGACAAAATATAACAGTAACAGGAATACATAGTACCTTTTTAATTTATCCAAATCTTTTGGGTATCTAGTACCATGACAGGAATGGACCCCATTCCTAAGTCGAAGTATGATTAAAGTTCATGAAATGAGTATTGTTTTGCTGTTTGATGTCAGCCAAAAATGCTCTTCGCAGCACCCACAATGTGCCCAGTAATAACTCTTTCTGCAATTCGTACGGAGTTACATGTGTTGGTAGCATATCTAAATATATATATATATATATATATATATATATATATAATACATATATATGGATCTATGTCATAACAAATTAACATACCTTTGACTCCCATAACAGCGAAATGACTTCAGTGAAAATGTAATAATAAATTTAATGATTAAGTTATTTATATATATATATATATATATATATATATATATATATATATATATATATATATATATATATATATATATATATATATATATATATATATATATATATGGGTCTACTTTACATGATCGACATTTCAAAAAGCCAAAGACCATATGGCCGAGACTGTGTGATCGACTTTTGAAATGTCGACCATGTGGAACGGGCATCTCCGTACAGTGTGGAATGGAAATATTTCCATCTTTCGCACTGTAGTGCGATCTCAGAGTTGGTATATTTAAGTTTTGAGTGGTGTGGGAGAAGGACCCCCCCCCCATGGTGGGTGCAGGGGGGCTTGACCCCTGCTAGCAATGTTAAAGTTACTGATCATTGTGCTTTTTTCTTTTTTTACATGAGTGTCATTTCAAGAGTCGATCATATGGTCTCGGCCATATAATCTTTTGCTTTCTGAAATGTCGATCATGTAAAGTAGATCCAGATATATATATATATATATATATATAAAAACACACACATATAAATGTGTGTGTATATATATATATATATATATATATATATATATATATATACATATATATATATATATATATATATATATACATATATATATATATATATATATATATAAATATATATATATATATATATATATATATATGTATGTGTGTGTGTGTGTGTGTGTGTGTGTATACAATGTAGACAGCCAAGAAAGGTAATAGCGCTGGGTGGCCCATAAACCAGGCAGTACCCCCCCCCCCCACTGGGAGCGAGGAGCATGGGAGAGGGAATAGGCATTGATTCACTCTGGATAGTTAAGTAGTTACTGAAGGTCAGAGAAAGGGAAAATAGAAAAGAGGTCAAACACTTGGGCACTGAACCCAGAAGTGTAACTAAGTTTTCTGTCTACCTGGTTTTGAACTCATGGTTTAGTGGAAGCACTTGAAAAAAAATAACTTGTAGACAGTGTAATTAAAATGAGTTGGTCACTGGGGTTTTCAGAACTAAAGCTACTACTAATGGACAGTCATAAACCCATGCATTGTTCTTTCCAAGAGAAAAAATTATGTTAAACAGTATAAGCAAAATGTCAACTGGTGAATACATTTGTGAGCTTTGGTATTGGGCTGTTTCTCATGTATTTATAGAAAATGGACATTGGAATCATAGCTGGCATACAATTCCAGCTGAGCAGCCAACAGAGACTAAAAGGGAAATTCTCCAAATAATTGGTTGCACAGACGACAGAGACTAAAAGTGAAGTGCTCCAAATAATTGGTTACACAGACAACAGAGACTAAAAGTGAAGTACTCCAAATAATTGGTTGCACAGATTAATTGTAATATGTGGCACTTCAAAGATGTTTTCTTCTTGAAGATAAAAGTTTTATTCAAACCACAGATTCAAAGCAAGCCTGCTAAGGTATATGCAGTAAAAATTTAAACTTAAATATATTTTTATTAACATAAAAAAAATCAAAGGAACCTCTCTTTCATGCATTTCCCTTTGCAATGAACTTAGTTCAGCATATGTTTACTTATACCCACCCCATTGTGTTTAGCATATCTGATATGCTTTCCCTTATTCATTCAGTCATTTTCTTATACCTAGCCACTCTTTCCTTCTAAGACCTGTGGTGGGGAGAACCTGCCCTGGCACACACTGTCATGTAAGACAGAATGTAGTCTTGGACAGGATGCTAAGCCATCACTGGGTGTATACACACACATTAAATTCACTAACACTTGTAGGCACTTTTGAGGAATACTAGTTTACTTAAAACATGTTCTTGGGATCTGGAAGTGAAATGGAGCATTAACTGATAAAGACATTTCTTTATTGTATATTATTTATACCTTCCATCATAGTGCACACATACACACAGTGTTTACTTCTATGGGCAGTTTGGAGGAGCACTAGTTCACTTGAGCATGTCTTTTGTAATGTGGGAGAAAGCTGGAGCACCTGGTAACAACTTTTATTTATGTTTTAACTACAATTCATAGTTAGAAGTTCTTAAGGAAAAAAATTCTTCTGTAAACCAAAGACTTTCATATTCCAAGTATCCAATTTTGTAAATGCTAGAACTGCTGTCCTTCAAATAAGGCTCAGAAATGCCCAATGAAGCCACAGATCCCAGGTGCACTTTTAAAGTAATAAATGGAAGCAAAACTCCAAGCTGTGAAGATAAGTGTTTATCTGCAGGCAGCTGAGGAATGTTCATCTAGAAACTATTTATACATATACATTTGTAAATACATAGCTACAGTACAGATATTTTCGTACTGTTTGTGAACTTTTCTTTATTTCCATTTCTTTCAAAGGATATGTTTCTTAAATTGAACTGTTAAACTAAAACATTCCCATTTTACCACTTCAATGCACCAAGAAACCATAAATGAAAAGAAATGTAGTTTTCACAACTCTATTATTTTCTTTTTGGTTAAAGGGCTGTACACACATCCTCCTGCAAGAAACTATTTTTCTATCTACACCGGTCCCCACTCCCCTTCTTTCTCCTGTATCCTTTACCTTCCTTACCTTCCGGCTTTTGAAACCTGTTATTTTTAACACATTTATTAAGTTATCACTTAAGACATAGGCAAATAATTATTTATGTAAAAAAAAAAAACATAACTTGTTCCCAGTTGCACACATTATATGTCTCATATTCTTTTGTATAGCTATTGTCAGTCCCACATTACATAAATTGCTCAGTTTCTTCCTTCCCTTAAACCTCACTCCTCCTCCTCCAGAAAGTTATTCTGCATGTATTATTTCCACAATTTTCAATATTTTCTATGTAATTTCTCTTACACATTTCTAAGGATCTCACTTCTAGTACTTTTATTTCTGTTACTGTATTTAATACTTCAAATGCAATTGGTTTAGACTTTGATTTTCATTTTCTAGGAATTGCTTTTTTTGGCAGCCACCAGAATTAAACTTAACAAGGCCTTCTTACGTCTAGGCAACTCAAATCCTGTGTCCCAGCTCAAAAGAATCATTTCCTTAGTTAGACCCATTTTGCTCACCCAATATTTCTGACAGAATACAGTGTAGGTAATTTTTAAAGTTTGCCAACTCATTACACTCCCAAAACATATGTTCCCAATTACCTCTTTCTTCCCCATCGCACCTTCAGTATTTGCCATCTACTTGAGGCAAAATTCAGGACTCTGCTTGGGGTATAAAAATACTTCTATAAACTCTACCAAAGAAAAATCTTAAATCAAGCAACAACAGCGGTATTTTCTTACATTCTAGTTCCCTCTAGATCATCATTGTTCTATTAATGTTGTCAAATGTTTGCTTCCCCTCTACAAAATTACATTGATCCATATCTATCAATTTTGGCAGCACATTTGCCAATCGTTTAGCTACTGTTGACATAAATATTTTATAATTATGATTTAAATTTGAAATGGGTCTGTATGAAACTTGACCTGATGGGTCTTTATAATCTTTAGGTATCACAGCCACCACAGCTTTATTCCAGGATGTTGGCACTTCCTCTCCTTTTAAAGTACTGTTAAAAAAACTTTCTAGATCTTTATCACTTTCTTTCCTCCTAGCTTCCAAATTTCCACAGGAAAACCATCTATTCTTGGAGACTTTTCTGCGGAGTCTTTTACCGTCACCATTTTTATCTTCTTTCCTCCTGTCCTAACTGTTAATTGCTGAGCCTTGTCTACCTCTAACCTTGGAATATTTAAGTCTACTGTAAATATTTTCTTGTGTGCTTTTTCTTGATTTCCACAATTATCTGCTTTATACAAATTTTCATAACATTTCTGAAATATCTCTAATACCCCTACAATGTCTGTGGTTATTTTTCTTGTTATAGGCTCCCTAACCCTAAATTTGGTGACGACCTTTTCTACTTTCTGTTTCCTAAGTTGTTGTACTAAATGTTTTTGTTCCCTGGGGGTCATTAAAGCAGTTGCTTAACAGACAGCAGTCTTTCTAAACTCATGTATATTATCCAGATACTATTTTTTCTTTTTAGCACTCTGCAGTTGTGCCTCTTCTTGTTCTGTGAAATTATCCTTATTCTGCAGTACTTTAATCCTTATCTGCCCCTCTTCCTATATATTCCTTTCTTTGTCCTCCAGATACATCCTCACTATTGCAAATAAAGTTCCAGTCCCAACCTGTAAGTAGTAATCTCTGCTGAATGCTGGTTATTTCTATCAAAATTTTTCTTAAGCTCCATAATAGCAGTTTTAGCTGGAATATAAATACATAAACTTTCCTCCCTTACCAGTAGTAGAAATGTTATGAAAATCTGTATAAAGCAGATAATTGTAGAAATCAAGAAAAAGACAGAAGTGACAAACTTCATGGCACCCATGCAGAAGGACAATAGAGGTACAACCCCTGAATCCTTCACAAATGCACTTTATAAGCACTTACACGAGTGTATGGATCATGCTATCCCTAACAGATCCAAGATGCTATCCTCCAAAAAAAGGAAGCCAATCTAGTGGTCCCTGCCATAAACAAACTCTACAACAGAAGAAAGAAACTGTTGCAAAAAAGAGTAAAATCCCATAATTGGAGGAACTCCCTGGTCAGCCTCAGTAAGAAGCTGAGATCCCTCATAAAATCCTCCAAAGCTAGTTACGAAAATAAAATCACCACTGATTCTAAGGACAACCACAACACATTCTATAGCTATGTCAAGAATCTCAATGGCAACACTCAGATCTGCTCCGAGTTACAGCACAGTGGCACTAAATATACAGAACCAACTGATATTGCCAACATCCTGGCAGATAGGTTCAGTGCTAACTTTACCCCCCTCTCACACCCTAAAGGGCCCATCTCTACACCGGAAGAATGTAAAGTTCCTGTAATCACAGCTCTAGAGATAAAAAACACACTCTCGAAAGCCAAGAACACAGGATCCATGGGACCTGACAACATCCCAGGCTGCGTTCTACATGAACTACAGAATGAACTGGCACCCCACCTAACCACCATGTTCAATCATAGCCTCACCTCAGGCTTTGTGCCCACTGAATGGCGCACAGCGACGGTTATCCCACTCCACAAAGGGGGAGCCACCAAGGACCCCGGGAGCTACCGCCCCATTAGCCTAACAAGCCTGGTCTGCAAGGCCATTGAAAGTATCATCATGGAACTTATAAACAAAGACATTGGTAATCTCCAAACTCTGGATCCCACCCAGTTCGAGTTTGTAAAAGGCAGATCATGTCTCCTAAACTCGATAGACTTCTTTGAAGCAGTCACCAAAGCCGTATACGAGGGTAAGGTGGTTCACACAGCCTATCTAGATCTCGCCAAGGCTTTTGACACAATCTCCCACTCTAGAATTGTAGATAAACTCACTAAACTAGGTATAAATCCCTATGTCACAAGATGGGTTGCCAACTGTCTCAATGACAGAACCCACACTGTGAAAGTAGCAGACTCCAAATCCGACTTCAGATCACTGACAAATGGAGTACTACAGGGTTCAGTCCTGGGTCCTCTCCTGTTTGGTATCTACTTTTCTGAAGTACAGGCTAACACAGAAGGTCTTTGGCTAACGAAGTTCACAGATGACTGCAAACTAGGAGCCACAATCGAAGCACCTAATGATGTGGACATCCTGCAAAAGGGCCGCACTAAGACAGATGCCTGGTGTCAAAGGCATGGCCTCAAGCTCAATGCCAAAAAGTACATTGTCATCCCCTTTGGTAAAAACTCTGTACCCATGAGCTACCACATAGGTGGTAGTGTACTTAACACTGAAAGTATGATAAGAGACCTTGGGACACAGGTGGACAGTAGTCTCTCCTTTGATTATAACATTACCACAGTAGTCAGGAAATCTTTCTATGTGGTACACCTCATCACAAAAGCTTTCTCATCCAGAAAAAAAGAGGTCATTGTTCCCCTCTACTAGTCACTCATTAGACCCATTACAGAGTACAACGCCCCTTTTGGTATGTACCTCTCAAGACATCTACAACAACTGGAAAGGCCACAGAAATACCTCACAAAGAGGATTACCAGCCTCAGACAGATGCCCTACGCAGACCGTCTCAAAAAACTCCAGCTTTACTCCATCGCATATCACCTACTCAGAGGCGATCTCTGCCTAACATAGAAAGCTATGACATGCTCCACTTAAAGAAATCCCAATCCCTCCAAGCTACACACTCTAGGGACTTAAACCTTGTCACCACAATAAACAGAACATGCTGAAGGGATAGATTCCTGTCCAGAGACTTCCCATACTCTGGAACAAACTACCTATCTATATCAAACAAAGCTCCTCATTAGCACTTTTCAAGAAAAATCTTGATGATTGGATGGGAAATAGGACATTCACCCCGGGGATCACCTCTGTGGCGCTGCTTAACAGGGGCACAGGAAAATAATTTTCTTCGGTGGCGAAAGCCAGGGTACCTTTTTGGCTAGGCTAATATAGGCCCTAGGGCCAAAAGCCTAGTACCTACCTATGAGCCTATATCTACCATTATTATCTTTTTCCTCTTCTTTCCACTAACAGTTAGTATAATTACTCCTGTTTTTCTTTGTCCCTGAAATTCTGCTGAGTTTCCATCCTGAAATCCTTTCTTTATTCAAATTTGCATGCTTATTTCTTTCCAAATGTGTCTCCTGCAGCATTGCTATTTGCAGTCTGCATTTCTTAATATAAATCAGTGCGCTTACCTTTATGTCTACACCTTTGAGGCCATTTTCATTCTAAAATAATTTGGATATTGTAGTCATTATGATAAGAAGTTATTATGCCTACCTGTTATATTTGAAAACAAAATGTGAGCACACCAACTCAATCACCAAAAATGTATATAGCAAAACACTTTATTGACAAGGATTATCACTTTTGCAGGGTTACCGCTTCAGATCCAAGTAAAAGAATAAAATCAACTACTACCTATTATATTTGACCGTTTTTTTTTTTTTAGATGTCTATTTCCAATGTTTGTGTTATGAGTACATACTAATGTTTGGCATATTTTTCAAGACTTTTTATTTTAATGAAAACTCTCAAAAAAAAATGCATGAGCACACGCACACACACACACGCACACACTCTATAACTTAAAACAAACACAGAAATGAGCACATCTTAAAATAAGCATGCTTAACCCAACTGATAGGAACAGTTGTTCCAAATTTGACTGCTGCTCCCACAGGCCTTACGTAGCCTAAAATTAAGATTACTTGTGCTAAAGTGCATATTACAGCCTGTGTTCTCACTTATACTGATTGCTGTCTGTTCTTCTTTTATCTGTAGTGCCCTCTCAGATGTGAAAATAGCTTGTAAGCTTTCAGATAACATCAACTTTTAGCCTTGGAAAAAGTGCACTGGCTACTTTTAAGTAAAACTAGGATATACACTCTTCTGGTAAATGCATCAAAGTATTTAAACTGCTACTGCTAGGAAGGCCATCTCTTATTCGCTTCCAGTTTTACTAAGCTGCCTATCCTTGTACATTTTAATTTTACATTTCCCACAGCAAACAATGCTCAGGACTTTCAATATTAATTGCACATATCATCATTTTGTTTCTAAGGAAACATAAGAGCAAAATGTACAAATGTCATCAGCTACAGTTTTCTCAACTCACACTGAACATTTATTTGATATAATAAAAGTATCATTACATATGCAAAACACTCTGCCCTTCTCACTGCATTTACCATTATATTCTTATTTTTCAATCCCACTTGCTTACACAAAAAAACTTGTTTTTAGATTAAGCCAAAGGCTTTACAGCAGGAGGATCTCACACAGTCCAACAACTGGTGTGTTAGTCACCGTCTCAAACTGAATGCAAAGAAATGCATCATCATTCCCTTCAGCACAAACAGTGTCGCCTCACACTATCAAATCAGCAACAATACCCTAAGTACCCATGAACTGGTAGGGGACCTGGGATCACAAGTTGACTGTGACCTTAACTTTGACCAACATGTGTCTACTGTAGTAAGGAAAGCTTTCTATGTAACACATTTGATTAGTAAAGGCATTGCCTCAAGAGCAAAATAAGTTATAACCCTCCCTATATTCTGCACGTGTCTGGCCCATGCTTGAGTATAATGCCCCATTTGGCATGTACTGTACTAAGCATCTGCAGCAATTAGATAGACCTCAGAGGTTTCTAACAAAGAAGCTTAAGGGACTCCAGCATGTACCTTACACAGACCGACTAAAGTCCCTGTCAGTATTCTCCGTATCATACAGACTTCTTAGGGGAGACTTATGCCTGACCTACAGAACAATCCAAGTCCCAAACCTAATGAAGTTGCTGCATATTTGTAAATCAAATAGGACTAGGGCTACCCATTCGAGGGACCTAAATATGGTCTGCGACTTATGTCATCCCAGATGGTTAATAGTAGAGTAGGTGATGTGAGATATATTACTACTTTTAATGCAAGAACTCACAGAGTGAAAGAAATAATAAAGAGACACTGGGGAATATTAGAAAGTATACCTGAACTAAAGAAGTATGTTACAAATGAACCTAAGTTTGTATATAGAAGTTGTATTAATCTTAAAAGAAGGCTTTGCTATAACGATGTTAGGTCGCAAGGAAATAAAGAATAATAAGTAAAAAGGAGTGAACATTTCCATGTTTTAACTGTGTGAGCTGCAAATATATTTCTTCAAACAGCAGAGGTTTTGTAGATCGTAGCTCAGGGGAAAGAATATAAGTTTGATTTATTTGCTAGGTGTAATACAGTGAATATTGTCTATCTGGCAACATGCATAAAATGTCCTGCATTCTATGTAGGTAAATGTAGTAGAAAACTAAAAGATCGTATAATAAGAACATTGCTCTGAGATTCGTAGGAATAATTTATCAAATGCATTAGCCAAGCATATAGTTAAAGGGGTCTATATCATAAGATCGAAGTTTCAAAACTTCGAATCTGATATGGTCGACACCATATGATAGAAGTTTTGAAACCTTGAATCTTTTAACGGAGATCTCCGTACAGTGTGGAAAGGGAAGATTTCCCTTTTCTGCACTGTAGTGCGATCTTGGAGTTGGTATATTTAAATAGCGGTTGGGGGGGCACAGACCTCCACATGGGGGGGGTGCAGGGGGGCTTGCTCCCTGCTTAGAGCATTTAAATGGTTTGTTTGTGTAGGTTGTTGTGTTTGTATTACATTTTCGAAGTTTCAAAACTTCGATCATATGGTGTTGACCATATCAGATTTGAAGTTTTGAAACTTCGATCATGTAATTTTGACCCAGTTAAAGAGGGGCCTTGAACATAGCTTTGTGTTCAGAGTGATTGATAGAATTTATATGAATGTATGAGGGGGTGAATTAAATAATTTATTTGAATTGAGAGAGTATGCAGGAATAATAAGACTTCGGGCTGATATTCATTTATTGTGTGTGTGTGTGTGTGTGTGTATGTGTATGTGTGTGTGTGTATATATGTATGTATGTATGTGTATATATATATATATATATATATATATATATATATATATATATACATACATACATACACACATTTACATGTGTATATACACTTATAGAATTTGCATGTTTTTAGGAAGTTGTATAATTGTTACATGATGAAAGAGTTTTAATTTGTTCAGATTTTATTGGCTATGAATGTCATGTGATCACTGTCTTTTGATATAAAACAGCTGTTAGAACACATATATGTCTTTGCACTGAAGAAGGGTTTTCCCAAAAGCTGTATGCTCTGCACATTTGTACGTTAAAAGTTTTTACAAGCTACAACAGTTTCTTGGTTTGAACTTGTGCTGTGGTTCATGGAATTAATATCAGACCTCGTTTACTGCAGGAACTTGTTGTTTTGCTTGTTAGGACTGCGACTTAAATAAGACATGCTGGAGGGCCAGATTTATTTCCCAGCAGCTGCCGCATCTTTGGAACCGTCAACCAATTCATGTGAAGCAGGGCACCTCGGTGACACTGTTCAAGAGTAACCCGGACGAATGGATGGGGCACTATAAATTCTTACCGAGGATAGAGCCCACAACCCTCCTGGACATGGGCAATCATCACTAAATGCAATCTTGGATATGGACTAGCATTTCTGTAGTATTACATTGGGATGAAATGGCTAGGCTTAAAATGACCTCCATGTCAATATCCTAGTAATCTTCTTTGATCCTATGATCCAGACATTCACCTATAAAAATGTAAGAGATAACATTTCAGCTGTACGTATATTATAGTCAGTGCATTTTTATAGGTTGGTACTAAGCTATCAGCCCTAGGGCCTATACAAGCTTAGCCATAACAATTCCCTGGCTATTTCTTCCCACAATATTTACTTCCTTGGACCCCTGTCTAGCAGGGCGACTGACGTGATCCCTGGGGTGAATTTCCTATCTCCCATCCAGTCGTCAAGGTTCCTTTTGAAGAGGGCCAAAGTGACATGTATGGGCAGTCTATTCCATGTCTCTGCGTCAGGAACCTTTCCCTCCAGCTTGTTTTGTTCTTTGTGATGACAAGGTTTAGATCCCTGGAGCATGTGGCTCTGAGGGATTGGGATTCCTTTAAGTGTAACATGTCCAACAGCTCTGGATTTGAAATGGCCTTGTATGTTAAACAGAGATCGCCTCTGATTAGATGATATGCGGCAGAATATTGCTGGAGCTTTTTTAGACGGTCAGCATAGGGCATCTGGTTTAGGCCTGTGATTCTTGTAGTGAGGTATTTCTGTGGCCTTTCCAGTTGTTACAGATGTCTTGTGAGGTACATACCAAATAGAGCGTTGTATTCTATAATAGGTCTAATGAGGGATGAGTACAGTGGGACAATGACATCCTTTTTTCTGGATGAAAAGTCCTTAGTGATGAGGTGTGCCACATAGAAGGATTTCCTGACTGTTGCGGCGATGTGGTTATCGAAGGTGAGAACACTGTTCACCTGTGTCCCTAAGTCTGTTATCACACTTTCGGTGTTTGGTGTACTGCCACCTGTGTGGTAATTCACGGGTACATGTTTTTTTCCCAAAGGGGATAACTATACAATCTGAAGTAGTATACTTCATTTGTTCTTCAACCTGTGGGATATTGGATCCGTATCAGATCCAAGCCAGCAACTTTACTAGCATCTGCTCTGAGCTCCAAGCTCCTCCCCTTACCCATAATACACCTCCACTTCCTTCCAAACCCCAGATCTCATTCGCCGCATCTAGCTGAACTATTGTGATCTCCAGAGCTCCAGGTTGTAAGTGGGTGTAAAACTTTTAGAAAATCCCTTTTTCTCTCCAAACTTTAGGTAGTGATAATGTAGATTCCCCTTTCTCCTCCCCTTGCTTGGTGTGTCGAGTTTTCTAGTTTTAGAGTTCTTATCTTAGTTTAGAGTAGTTGTGTGTGTTTTTGCTTCCCCTCCCCCCTCAGTGTGTTCTGTGTGTGTGTGTGTGTGTGTGTGTGTGTGTGTGTGTGTGTGTGTGTGTGTGAGAGGGTGTTTTCAGTGAGAAAGACATAATATTTTTTTCTGTTATTCTTTCCACTGTACAATGGCTGATAAGCCGATATTTAAAAGATGCACTGAATGTGGCCATAAGTTATCCCCTGTGCATGGCCACACTCTCTGTTATGTGGTTGGGCGTGGCCCATCTTAGCACATACTGCACTATATGCGTGGGGTTTAACCCGTGCGCCATTAAAGACAGGAAGGCTAAGTTGGCCCTGAAAGGCCTTCTTCCCCCTTCTGCGACAGTTGCCTCGTCTTTGGTCACAGCGGCTGCTGTGGCCGCCTCTCCTTCTTCTCTTCTCCTGGCTTATCCTCCCTCCCAGGCTGGGCCTTAACCTCCTGTGCAAAAGCCTGTGGAAGCGGAGTGGAAAAGGGGCAGAGAGAAGGAGAGAGAGTTGAAGTCGAGGGAAAAACGTAAGAGGTCTCCGGACCTCCCTTCCACCGGTCAAGATTCTTAGGATCTGTGACTCCAATCTCCAAGGTTTTACCCGGAGTTTGAGGAGACATGCTCAGCTTCTAGGGCCTCGGTGCCCCGACCCACAAGGTCGGAGTCCTTGGCCTCATCAAGGTCCACCTGGTCTTTATCTGAAGTTGACATGGATAAAATGATGATGAGGTTCATTTGTACTCAGATCCAGATGGGGGTCTTGCCAGCCCCCTCTCCCTCAGGAAGGGGGAGCTCGCTTCCTTTTTTCCAGCCGATATCTCCTTCTCTGATCTTTTCATCGGGTTCGGAGTATTTGGATCCAAGGATGGCTTTAGTCAGGGGGTTGGCACCGACTGTACCTGCTTCCTCGACGCCGACAGCTGCCTGGAGCATGTCGGATCCGAGCCTCTCTTGGAGCCGGAGCTTGGGTGTCGGATCTGAGGGAGTGGAACTTTTTTCACTGGCTCTGCCTTTGTCGGGCCAAGTTCCCTCTCTTGGAGCTCCATCCACTTCGGGCATGGCTCTGATTCTCTCGTCAGACCTGGGGAGACCAGCCTCCTTATTTGTTTCTCAGGAGGTTCGATTTCCCTCGGCATTCAACGTGGTAGAAAGGGTTCTCTCCACTGGATCGAGACCCCTAACTGTCCCCTCAGACTCTGCCTAGACCCCCTCTGCTCTTTCTATGATCCTCATCATTTTACCAGAGGAACAACCCATGCTCGAGGAGCCCATGACGGCTCTCCCTAAGGAACAAGTGGTTTGAGAGTTCCCCCCGGAGAGCCCCGCCGCAGAGGTACCTCGCAAGCATACCTGCAAGGAGGCACTTGGACTCCCCCCGAGTCCCTCACCAAGGGTACGAACTTTGATGATGGAGAAGGTTTCCCTTGATCACCTCCCGAGGATGTCTCCTTTGGAGACATCATGGAAATTCTTCGCCAACGTGGAGGTTGGTCTGCCCCCAAACCTCCTTCTGACAAGTCCATGTTCCTGGAGGCTTTTGGCATGGGTCCATCTACTTCCTGGGTTTCCCCTCCTGTAGATCCTTTGGTAGACCTGGTCACCTTGCGGGCATGGAAGGAGC
Organism: Protopterus annectens; assembly: GCF_019279795.1. NCBI lineage: Eukaryota > Metazoa > Chordata > Ceratodontiformes > Protopteridae > Protopterus > Protopterus annectens. The sequence continues at coordinate 777,566,987 of NC_056735.1, forward strand.
CGGACACCATGGAACCAATTCCAGAAAGGCCTATCAAGATTTTGAGTGCTCCCCCATAGACGCTATGATGGTAACAGCAGCCACAATAAAGGAACTTGCCCAGGAGAGTTCTTCTGTTCATCCTCCTGATCGAGAGTCGCGGATGATGGACCACCTAGGGAAGCAAGTTTACACTTCAGCTACCTTTTCTATTAGGTCACTGAACTACCTGGCCCATGTCACCAGACTTCAATGTGACCTTGTAAAGGAGCTGGAGGAGTGTCCCCCTAAGTCCATGTCGCAGGAGGACAGGGTCTCATTCTCCGTGAGGATGGCCACTTCGAAAACAGTCTCCAACACATTCGTGTGACTCCTTTCACATGCTCTTGAAGGAGTGGCTAGGGTGGCTGGGTCCAGTGTGTCCATGAGGCACAATGCCTGGCTCAGATTGTCAATTTTCGGAACCTTTCAAGGCGTCCTTTGCCAATGTCCCTTATGTCGGTACTACTTTTTTTGGTAAGACCGGCAAAGAGACGTTAGTCCAGAGTGAGAAGGATGGGAAGACACTTTCTGTCATCAGGATCGGCTTCTCGAACCCTCAAAGGTCCTTTTCCCGGAACCAGAGAGGGCAAAAGAAGATGTGGTTCCGGAAGTCACAGTATTCATGGGACACTCAGGGCTCTTCTTCCCTCAGAGACAGAGTGGGGACAGAATGGATGCCGACCCAGAGACAGAGTGGGTCCGAGAAATTTTGGGTCTTGAGAACCTTTTTCGGACAGACCCAGGCAGCAACCCTGAGGGGTGGCCCGACTGCTCTATTCAAAGTACACAGGAAGTACAGATAGGAAGGCATGCATTGACGACGGAGGCCGGACTTCCTTCAAGGCTGATATCAGGTGACTATTGAGATTCTGATGAAGTCTTTAGCTATAAGCTGACGAAAGCACTTAATCTACTTTGTGAATAAAGGAATTTTTATCAACTGGTGTGGACTTGCTGTGTACACTTGAATCTTTCATGTTTAATTTGATCCTAACAGACAGTCTAAGTCAGACTACTATGATACCTTACGAGTGGTCTCTGAATCTTTCAGTAGCTAAACAGATCTTCTGTGAGTGGGGTCAAGCTTGCTGCAATCTCTTCGCATCTCCTTCCAATGCGAAGTGGAGTGAGTTTTTTCGCTCTGAACTCCCTGCCGGGGGAGTCCCCCAGAGATGCTCTAGTACATGTTTGGTTTCCCAGTCTTCTGTATGCTTACTCTCCAGTGCCTCTTATTCCGAGGTTTCTACAGAAGCTCGTCGACTGGGGAGCAAAGTGATCCTCATTGCCCCTGTTTGGCCTTGCCAGTTATGGTTTCCCTTCCTTTGGTCTCACCTTCTGGCTCCGCCTTGTATCTTGGATCCCATTCAGGATCTGATTTCACACCCTTCGGGGGTTCCTCATCAGAATCTGGACAGTTTGAAGCTCACAGCTTGGCTGCTCCAGTTTTCGTGATTGCTAGGACTCCTGGATTATCCTCCTCAGTTAGGTCTATTTTAGTGGCTGCTCATAAGTCTTTGACCAGGAAGGTTTATCGCAGGAAGTGGAAACATTTTTCCCTTTGAGCCACTCAAAGGCGTTTAGACCCCTCTACAGCTCCTATTTTCTAGATGATATTTTTCAACACGGAGCTAGTTCTTCTACTGTCAGTGTTCAGTTGGCAGCCATTTCTCATTTTCATGTGGGTGAGAATAATGCCTCACTAGCCTCCTTCAGACTGTGTAAAGCCTTTATTAAAGGCACCTTTTTGTTACGCCCCCATGTCAAGGATCCTGTTCCCCCATGGGGCCTTACTATGGTTTTTCAAGCTTTGGTCGCTCCGCCTTTCGAACTTGCTGCAACAGCAGATCTGAAATATTTATCTTGGAAAACTGCTTTTCTAGTGGCTGTTACCTCCGCCAAAAGGGTTTCAGAACTGCAGGCCTTATCCATCAAAGTTCCCTATATGATTTTTCACAAAGATAGGGTTTCCCTTCTGTCCACCCCATCCTTTCTTCCTAAGGTGGCATCACCAGTCAATATCAATCAGACCATCAGTTCGCCTGTGTTTTTTTTCTAATTTTACTAACAAGATGGATTACAAACTCCACCTGCTTGATGTTCATAGACAGTCATGATTCTATTTACACAGGACAAAAAATTTCCATAAATCTGACCTTTTTGGGAGAACCTATCGCCAAGGTCACTATTGCTAGATGGATTTCTTCATGTATCCTTCAGGTCTATAAGGACAGAATGTCTCCTCTGGGTCAGGTGAGAGCTCATTCCACTAGATCGATGATTACATCTGTGGCCTTTTGGTCTAGTTTCTTTGGATGATATTTGTTCTGCAGCTACTTGGTTCTCATCTCATACATTTATTTCTCATTACAAATTGGATTTGACTTCCAGAAGGAGAGCATCCTTTGGTTCCACGGTGCTCCGGAATATTCTTCCATGAGGGCCTTCCAGAACTTTAGTAGCTGGGGACTCTGTCCTATAGGTTGAAGACCAAATGAAGTAAACTACTTCAGATAAAGAAGTTGTGTACTCACCATAACGTTCCATCTGAGTAGTTGTACTTCATTTGTCTTCAACCTCCCCTCCCTCCTTCCCCCAGACCTTGGCATATGAACAGCCTACGGGCTGCAGTTATAGGTCACAAGTATTTTTTCAGATCGGGTTATCAGTATAAGGTTCAGCAACAAATGGCAAAATCAAGGAAAACCACAAAACGAGAGACTCCCAGTTCACTCCAAAAGGAACGTAATTTATTGTAGTAAACGCTTTCGCTGGAAACAGTTTTCCAGCTTCTTTAGACTAACAAGTTACATGACAGTTATTCCCAAACTTTAAAAACCCCACTTAAAAAACACACTTCCAATGAAATTCACAAGACGTAATGATGTCATTCAAGCTCATTCTAAATTAAAGAAACAGGATAAAGAACCATAAAACTGCTAATAATAATTGTTCTACCCAACTAGATACTGTTCCTATATGAAAAACGCATGTGTTTAACAGATAAAAAGTACAAAGCTATTTTCCTTATTAAAAATAGATTACATATTATACATAATTACTATATTACTCAAGTTACAAACTACATACAAATGGCTACAGACAATTAAATTCGCCATACTTATCATCATAGCTACTATACACAATGTTAAGTGGAACTTACTGGACATCTTAGATAAATAAAATTATTATGCACATGGGATACGCTGTGAGCCTAACCATATTAATTTTAATCTGGTGGAGTATGTTTGTAGACGCTCTAAAACATTGCACCCCATTTTACTACCACTTATTGGGCATCTAACCATAATTACTTGGCTAGAGCTTTCATTTTTAATAAACATTTTATTGACAGGGCCTCATTCAACCCTGGTGGTGTGTGGGCTCCTGTCCGAATTTGCCATGCTAACTCTTCTTCCTCAAGTACTAAATCCCAGGGATCTCCTCTTAAATTCTTCTCTACTTTTTGCAGCACTACAAATGAAACCTATGTAAAGGTAATTCCAAAATGTGTTTTGCTAGGGCATTAGTAATAACGATGTTGTTTATACTATACAGTTATTCGTAAATTCTTTGTTTAATTTTTCTTTCAGTTTTCCCTATATCGAAAGCATCGCAGCGGTCACATACTGCCGCGTAGACCACCCCCTGAGAATCGCAGTTAAATTTAGCATCCAAAGCATATTCCCTATCTCTAATTTTTATTTTGTTGGTTACTTCAATAAATTTACATTGGTGGCATCTGCCACATTTACTCATACCTGTGCAACCCTTAGCTGTTTTTTTAGAATTCTCAACCAAGTTTTTCAAATTCAAGCCCCTTCTATAAGTTAAATGGGGAACTTCGCTGAAAACTTTTCTTAGCCCATGGTCATCTTGGATAAGCACCAAACCTTTACTCACAATCTCTCTAATGTGTTGAGAGTCTGAAATGTAAGTTGTCAGGAATCTAATGTCCTGTCTAGGACTTAGTTCACAAGTGTGGCTGATGACTAAATCTAACTGTGATGAGGAGGGGGCTGTATCGTACCCTTTAACGACCAAAGGAGAAAAATGTCCTGAACATGTTTTATTAATGACTTCAAATATAAGTTCGGCGAAGGCCTGTGGATAGCCCCTCTTGCTAAACATAGATGTTAAAAGTTCACATTCTATGATGAAATCTGCAAAGTCAGAGACCATTCTTGCTGCCCTTACTGTCTGCCCTTTGACTACCGCTTTCTTTTGGTGCAGCGGGTGGCAGCTTGTGAAATGCAAGAACACATTCGAATAGGTTGGCTTACGGAAGATGGTCATCCTAAATCTAGTGTGCAGGCGATCCTTGGACAGGTGAATGTCAAGATAATCTCGCTCTTCATACCCTATTTGGAATGTGAAATCTAAAAAGTTGGTAAATGATGTAATTTCGTCTATAAATTATTGAATCAAAGATGCTTCACCTTTCCATATTAGGAACATGTCATCCTGGTATCTCATGTACCAGGCTACATATTCCCTAAACTTCAAGTTTTTAAATAGAAATCTTTCCCAGTAAGCCATAACACTATTAGCAAAGCTGCTGCCACAAGGGGCACCCGTGTCTACCCCACTTTTCTGTAGAAAAAACTTGTCAAAAAACAGAAAATTATTAGTAAGGACAATCTGTAGTAGTGTTTCAATGACATAGATATCTTTGTCATCTAAACCCTTAAGGTGGAGGAAGTCTCTAACCCATTCTACACCAATTTGTTGGGGAATAACGGTGTACAAGTCTTTAACATCCACCGTAATAAAAATTAAACTATCATTGTATTCAGGACTGTTGACATTCTCAAGAAAGTGCAATGAGTCATGACAAATCTGAGGCTCAGATCTAACTATTGGCTTTAACTTGGAGTCAACATATTTGGCACACGCGTAAGAAATGGACCCCCTACCATCCACAATCAGACTAAAGGGTGGATTAGTTAGATCCTTGTGGATCTTGGGGGTCCCAAAAAAGGTTGGAATAATGGGTGCTGGCATATTTAAATAATGTAAGGTGTCAATATCTATGTTCCCTTCCAAGAACAAATCATTTAAGATGTTATTTATAGTCCTATACGCACCATTAACTTGGTTGAGACTGACCTGTTCATACACAGCACTATCTAAAACAGCCTGCATTCTGCTTGTATAGTCATGTTGATTTATGAATACTAGCCCCCCCCTTTGTCGGGTTTCATAACCCGTACTTTGCATACATTCAGTAGCTCAATGAATGCAATTTCTTCATTCGAAATATTCTTGTGCTTGTTTGAATGCAAGGTGTTATTAACCAACAGCCTTCTGAAATCAATTTCGCAAGCTTTTTCAAATAAAGTTTCTTGCAACTGTGGATTAAAGAGTGTGGAGACCCTCAGGTTGTTAGTCAGTGTTGAGTTGGACCCCATAAGGTAGGAGAGGTTCAGCTTGCGTACAAACAACTTAAGGTCAATAATCGTCTTGACCAAATTAGCCCTCTTATCAAGCACAAAAGTCAGACCTTTGGGGAAAACGTTGACCATGTCCTTGTCCACCTGAAGGGAACTAAAAATAAAGATCTTAAAATCCCCTTCAGTACTTACTAGAATTTGTGGCAGGTCTCTTATTATATCTTCTTCCGGTTCTGACGTTTCCTGTTCTGACCCTGCCTCCTGTCGTTGGTGTGTCGGTTCGGATAATATTGTTGTGCATCCTTATTCAACCGAAAATCCTGCTGATTGTTAATATTGCCATGAACAGCAGAATTCACCCCAGCTGTTTGCTCATGTTGTTGGGAAATATATCGTTGTTGGTTATTTTTGATCTGCTCACTATGGCGGACCAACGAAGCTGGATTGTCAACCATACAGTTGGTAGAATCTTCCAGGCTAGTTGTGTTGTCTTGTAAACCTGTGCCGCCAACATTGTCTCCGCTGTTATGGACGTTGGTAACAGGTCTAGGGGCTGGGTAAGCAAATCCTTTTGAATATTCATTCAGATCCCTAGAGATTTTCTTCTTTTTAGTCTCAATATTCTTAATCAGACTGGCTTCGATACTACTGAAGATCTGAGCATATTCGAACCTATACCTGTCCTAATCTTCTGCTTTAGGTATAATCAGTATAAGGTTCTGCAAACTCGATCTGGGGGTTGGATGGTAGTGGAGGTGTATTATGGGTAAGGGGAGGAGCTCGGAGCAGATGCTAGTAAAGTTACCGGCTCGGATCCGATATCTCACAGGTTGAAGACAAATGAAGTAGAACTACTCAGATGGAACATTATGGTGAGTACATCATTTCTTTTTTCTTGGCATTGAGCTTGAGCCCAAGGCTCTGGTACCAGGCATCTGTTTCTGTAAGGCCCTTTTGTAGAATATCCACATCATTTGGGGATTCAATAATAGCCCCCAGTTTGCAGTCATCTGCAAACTTTGCTAGCCAGAGTCCCGTAGAGTTGGCCTGTACTTCAGAGAAGTAGATGCCAAACAAGAGCGGTCGCAGGACGGAACCCTGAGGCACTCCACTTGTCACTTGTCTGGAGCTGGATTTGGAGTCGGCTACTTTTACAGTGTGGGTTTTGTCAGTAAGCCAGTTGGCAACCTATTGAGTAATGTAGGGCTTAATGCCTAGCCTAGTAAGTTTATCTATGATTCCAGAGTGGGGGATGGTGTGTAAGGCCTTGGAAAGGTCCTGACAGGCTGTGTGGACTGCCTTACTCTCATCCACATCTCTGGAGACTAATTTGAAGAAGTCAGTCAGGTTCAGGAGACAAGATCGGCCCTTCACGAACCCAAACTGGGTGGGGTCCAGTGTTTGAAGGGTGCCATTGTCTTTTTTTATAAGTTCCATGATAATACATTCCATGTCCTTGCAGATCAGGCTCGTCAGACTGATGGGGTGCTAGTACCCAGGATCCAAGGTGGATCCCCCCTTGTGGAGTGGGATAACTGTAGCTGTGCACCACTCAGTGGGCATGAAGCCTGAGGTGAGGCTATGATTAAACATGACACTTAGGTGAGGTGCCAGTTCATTTTGTAGTTCATGTAGTACACAGCCAAGGATGTTGTCTGGTCCCATGGATGCTGTATTCTTAGCTTTGGAGAGTGCAGTTTTTACCTGTGTGGCTGTTATTACCAGAATTTGGCAGTCTTTTGGTATTGAGACGGGCCCTGTAGGGGGTGAGAGGGGGGTGAATTTGGCACTGAATTGATCTGCCAGGTTATTGGCAGTATCCTTGGGATCAGTATATTTAATGCCATTCAATTGTAGCTCAGAGCAGATCTGAGCATTGCCATTTAGATTCTTGACATAGCTATAGAATGCCTTGTGGTTGTCTCTGGACTATTTGGCAATTTTATTTTCGTAACTAGCTTTGGAGGATTTTATGAGGGATCTCAGCTTCTTATTGAGGCTGGTAAGGGAGTTTTTTTGCATCCTGGGATTTTCCTCTTTTCTGCAACAGTTTCTTCCTTTTCTTGTAAAGTTTGTTTATGGCAGGGTACCACCAGATTGGCTTCCTTTTTTGGTGGAAAGCATCTTGGTTCTATTTGGGATGGCACGATTCATGCACAAGTGGATGTGCTCATACAGTGCCTTAGTGTAGGATTCAGCAGTCAAACGTTCAGTTTCCGTCTGCATGGGTGTCGTGAAGTTTGTCACTTCTGATTTGAGTAACATGAAGTTGGCTTTTGAGAAGTTTTTTACGGAGGTTTCCTTACTGGGGCTGGGAGAGGGATGTGGGATGTCAAGGGTGATTAGCTTACCTCACCAACGAGGGGGTGACCATAGGTGTGAAGCATTGATTTCCCATGTTGGTAATGACCAAATCTAGGATATTGGTGCCCCTGGTGGGACTATGGATTAGTTGAGCCAGGGCATTGGAATTCATGAACTCCAAGAACCACTGGGCAAAGGTGTTGGTACATGAGTAGTTTTCCCAGTTAATGGCAAGGTAGTTGAAAGCACCCAGTATTAGGGTGTTTGGTTGTATCTTAATATTTTACAGTATATTTAGAAAGGTGTAGTGAGAATCTTGGGGCATGGTGGGGGATTTGTAGCAAGCTACAATTTGGATTGCAGTCTTACCTAGTGTTAGTTGCACCTGGAGAATTTCAAATGCATTGTGTTGGGCAACTAACCTGGTGGTGTGAATATCCTTGGTGAATATGGACACTCCTCCACCTTTAGTGTTTCGGTCCTGGTTTTGTGGCTGAAAAGTGTGGTATTGCAGGGGTGCTCTCTGGAGTCTTGAACCAGGTCTCGGTTACTGCACAGGTATTGATGTTCTCCATTTTTAGGAGTGCCTTGAGAGAGAGTGCATTTTGAGGTTTAGACTTCTTGCTTTGAGTAGCATTACCTTCAGATTTTGCTTGCTTGTACCTGTTACAGTGGTGGTTTTGTCCTTTGAACTTTGCCTAAAAAAGGCACTATAGGGGTGACAAGAGCCTTAGCCAGTAACCTGAATCCCAGGGGCAGCAATTGCAGACCATTTTTAGCAAAGCATCGTGGTCTGTCGATCATGTCGTCCCAGACAGACAGACAGATACTGGATCCCCTTTGAATGACACCAGAAGCTTAGCCAGTTGTTGAAGTCAATAATTTTGTCCTTATACTGTGGCATCATTCTGGGCGAAGGCAGGGTGCTACTCAGGGCTAGGGTCATACCTGCCTGGGGCACATGATCCAACAGCTCTTCCATGTCTCTTTTCATGTAGTCCAGGGAGGTACGTCTCAAGTCATTCACTGCAACATGGACAATAGCAGAGTCATATTTGTACTTGTTGTGGAGTGACTTGAGTGCATGCATTATGTGGCGGATCCTGGCACCCGACAGGCAGCTGAATAGAATTTTCTCCTTGTTCAGCCTGGTGAGTGGGACATCATTGTGCCTGATAGTAGAGTCATCTATGACTAAAGTGTTGGATATGTTGTCTTGCCTTAGGGGCTGTTGTTGGGTGGCACACTGGTGCTGTGAGCTATGTGCCACACTGGTTGTGATTGGTGTTTGTTTGTGTTTCAGCTTCGGAGGTCCTTGTTGCTTGGGCAGGTTACTTTTAAGGGCCTCCGCATATGAGGGTTTAGTGTTGCTATGTGAGGGTGTTGGTGGTGTGGGTTTAGAAGGGCTGTGTGTTGCTTGAGGTGTAGTGTGTGGGCGTTAACCTTCTCCTCGTGACTGCCTAGCACAGTCTTGGGTGGAGAGAGCTTTGCTTCCAGTTTGGCTATGTAAGCGGATCTCTCGCAGGTTGTAGTGTTGGGTAGTAGGAGGACAGGGTTGTCTGTGTACATGATGCAGTTGCTGCATTGCCCAGTATGCCCAGATTCACCAGGAGAACAGGAGAAATGACTGGAAGCTTACCCTTGGGCATTCCTGGTTTGGTGCTTTTTTTTGTAAAGTACAAGAGCTGTTTTCCCTTACCTTAGCAATGTACTTTGCAATTATAGGCTGTTTAATGCCTATGATTAATTTCTCCTTATTAACAAGGAGAGTTGAGTGCTTGTACCTGTTCTATCTTATGTGTGAGTCCTTAATTGATCTGTTCTGTTTTCTGCCTGACTCACAAAAGACAGAGCTGTGGTCTCTTTTCAAGTTTTAATATGCATTTAAAAGCAGAATATAAGTAAAGCATACTGTAAAGAAAACAAATCACAGTATTCAGAATAGAAAAAGGCAATAAAGTAATACAAAATACAACAAATAAAAAGCAAACTAACCTTTCCCTCACAGCAAAGTGTAGCAGAGTTTGGGTGAACCTTTCTAGTAAAGCTCTGAAATGTTTTATTTTACCCCTTAAATAGAAGGTTTAGTTCCTAGCCCCACCCCCTCAGTTCACAGATGATTAACCTTAACTGACCTGTTCTGATTTATGTGTGAGTCCTTACTAGATCTGTCCTGATTTCTGCCTGACTCACAAGAGACAGAGCTGTGGTCTCTTTTCAAGTTTTAGTATGAAGTTAAAAGCAGAATACAAGTAAAACACACCCCATCCCCCACTCCAGCAGCCGTAGATGACAGCAGATTAATCTTTTCTTCTCTTTTTACATTTTAATGCCTATACTTCTCATTTCTTAAAACTAAAACAAGTACCTGCTTACTTTAGTATGTTTATCACATACAACAATCACTGAAAAGACTCACCCTAACCCCCTAATTTTACTTTAGTATCTTTATCACATGCAACAATCACTGAAAAGACTCACCCTCACCCCTAATTTTGGATACCCCTGACTACATATTACACAAATCTGCTTTACTATATAACAGACAATTTATATCAGGAAATGTTTTATCCAAATGCTGTTAAGAACAAAAATTGTTTTATTTGCAGGTACCATTTTTCTTTTTAGTTTACATCTAATCATTAATGACATGGAGTATATATTTTTCAGTCTACCCACAAGTTTAACAAAGTAAAGTCATATTTCACAAATGTGATTGATGCTTTATAGTCTCACATTTTTTCACTAATTTCAATTTTTCTGGTCTTCTTCCTGTTCATCTCCATCTTCCAACACCAGACTAGTTAAAGTCCAAGGTTTTCTTGATTTTTCTAGTTAGCTCCTTTGCTTTGTGCTTTTTATCAAGCATTTTCCTTTGAAACATTGGTAGTCTCTCTCAGTGAGCTTTATTGTCAGAAGAATGAGAAGCAGAGTCCCATTCTGTTTGATGGCTCACTTTTTTGGACAAACCTTTGTATTTCCTCCTTAGCCCATTCTGCATCAAAAATGTTGTTGATCCTCCAGGAAAACATATTTTGATGACAGCTGGATACAACAGCTTGAATCTCACACTTGTCTCTTGATGTTTCCTGATTGTTGGGATACATTTGCTTCTCTTTTGCATGTTGTACAGAGAGTAATAATTTTCCACAAATGCTCTACTTCTCCAGTTTTTAATGCTTTGCCTTTGTGCCACAGTTATGCCAGGATCAACACTTTCTGCTGGTGTGATTGCCTCTTTACTAATACAGGTCTTGGCTGCTTTCTCATAACCAGTTTTGGAGTATACACTCGATGTGCCCTTTCAGTTAACAAATCCTGCTGTGGAATACCTACCTGTTCAGTTACTTATTTGTGCTTACATAAAAGTAATATAAGAACAGGAAAAAATCTCATGTTTTCTCTGTGTGCTCTGCCCTCTAACTCACCGTTTTTCAAACAGCTCTTTTTGAGAAGTCTCATAATCTGAAAACTTTTTCTTCATGTTAGTCTGTTTTTTGCAGTTTTATCAGTTCTTCTAAATAGCTACTTAAAGCTTCTTCCATTTTTCCCAGCCTTTTGTTATTTGAAAACCACAAGAAACCACACCGGCAACTGGAGAAAATAAAATAGGATGACCAAAATCTCATCCTGTTCCATCCAGCTTTGGTATTTGAGTTGATACACTTGATATATTCCATCATTGTTTAATTTATTTGAATCAACTCTGAGTGCATTCAGTTCATTTTTTCCTCTAAATTACTGGAAGCCATCTCTTGTACCAAACTGAAGCATGACCTGGTTTTTCCTGAACAGCTGAAGGATTCTTCCCAGTCAGCGTTTTCCCTTCACCTTTTCTAGTTTATTTTCTTGCAGGCTCTCTAAGTTTCTTCTTTGCTGGCATACACACAGTGTACTTACTAGCCAGTAACTGAATTTTACTAAAGCTGGTTTGAATTACTAGTCCTTGTTTCTCGGTTTCTTTTTTTACACTGGCAGAGTACTGAAATTAAGCTTGTTGATCATTGGACACCGATCTTAGATGTCTGTCTGAAACCAGTCATTAACCCAGACCACCTTACTTTACCAGCAAACATCATCATCATTTATTAACACATGATTTATTAATTTCAGGAATGTTCTACAGGTAAGTTGCCAATTGCTTTTGTCTTGTCCTGCTACATGGTAGTATGACTTTTTGCTTTGCAAGTTGTGTATTCAACATTACTTTATATGTTATACATGATGTTCTTACTATGTATGTTTTTTTTTCATTTTTATATTTGCAAAATGTACGTTTGGTAGCTGAAAAGGGATTTGTAATAAGCAAAAAAAGCCATCCAGTGCTAAAAGTCCACAAATCACTCGACCAGGAAGGCACTGCTACTACACATGGATTCACAAACCATTCGTTTATTATTAAAATCTCCAGATATTTTCCAAAACATTTGCTTGAGCGCTTTCTTCCCTCTAAAGCAGGGATTTCATCAGAATCGATCTTTTCCCTCCAAAATTTCCCCTTAAATACTTAATTACATCATTGAAAAAATGACATCATCCTATTAATTATATTATAAAAACAATTGCTAAAATTTTTTAAAACTTTAAAATACATGTTCTAAAAAAACACATAAATATATAAAGACAACATAAGTGTATATATCTAAAATTATAAGATATATATATATATATATAAATGTATATATATATATATATATATATATATATATACTTCTCCATAACTTTTATTTCATTAAATCCACTTTTTTGTATAACAAGGGCTTAATAGAAATAACATCATTTAGCCCAAGGACTTGACTTGCTTGCAACATAATTTGCCATCTTAGCTCTCTTTCTTCTATATGGCTTCTAAAATTGACCCCTCTAGGGTTTTTTAACACCCTTTCTAAAATGGCAAACACAAAACCCGAAAAACCAGAACAACCTGTGGAATGTTTAAACAAGGCATTATTTAGATTTTTAGTGAGTATTTGATATGTGTGCTCATAAATCCTGTCTCTTAATCGTCTTTCTGTCTTTCCGACGTAAAAACTAGGGCAGATTTTGCACAAAGCCAAATAAATCACACCTATAGTTTGACAATTACCCCTTTCAAATCTTACCTCTGTCCTTGGGGAATTGTTTAGAGTAGTACTCTCTTTGGTACAAATATATTTACACTGAGAACAATTCCCACACTTGAACGTACCATACCTTTCCTTAGTTTTAAGTTCACTTTCAAAACATTTTTTCAAGTTAGGTCCTACTCTATAAACAAAATTTGGTCTGCAACCCACTACTGTCCATAACTTCAAGTTATTTCTCAACATAGCCCAGTTATTATTCATAATTTTCTCTACCTCATATATTTTATTTTACTTTATATATTTATGTGTTTCTTTAGGACATGTATTTTATATTGATTATTTTGTATTTTAAAGTTTTAAAAAATTTTAGTAATTGTTTTTATAATATAATTAATAGGATGATGTCATTTTTTCAATGATGTAATTAAATATTTAAGGGGAAATTTTGGAGGGAAAAGATTGATTCTGATGAAATCCCTGCTTTAGAGGGAAGAAAGCGCTCAATCAACTGTTTTGGAAAATATCTGGAGATTTTAATAAACAAATGGTGTGTGAATCCAGTGCCTTCTTGGTCGAGTGAAAAGGGATTTGTATCAGCTCACAATATTAATTAACACATCATAAATAAATGCATTTTCTCTCTACATCTTGTAATTCTTGTGTCAACTAAAACAAGCACATCCATATTTTGCACTCCTATGTTAAAAATAAATAAACTAATTTTCTTTCCTTGAATTTAATGCTGCTTGCTTTCATTGTTTTTTCTTTACCTTTCTCATTTTTTCATTTATTTTTTTCCATATTCTCCAGCTTTACTATACAGCTAGGGCCATCTTCCTTTTCATATTTTTCTGACTTTTATCTCATCTTCCTCTTATAACTTATCATCCTCATTCATTCTCATAGTTTTGCAGTACATCATTTCTCTGACTGCCTCTGACATGGGTTTCTTCCATTACACTGTCCCCTTACATACTGTTGTCTCCCTTTGTTTAATTACTGGCATATTTCATTTTTTTCCTTCTTGCTGTACTTGACCAATGCCGGTGGCTCAAGCAGCATGTTAGACTTTTCTGCTAGCAAGATTGGGGTTCTGTCTTTACACCAGCTGCTTGAATTACTGTGCAACATTGCTACACCCCTACAGTGCCATTTTTACATATGAGATATTAAACCACGGTCCCATCAGTTTCAGTTGATGGCAGCTCATGTGAATGGAAAAGATACCACAGCACTGATGAGAAAAACAAAGGATTTTCTTTGAAACCATTTCAAATTACATTAGAGAAGGTTCCTTGTGCCATGACCAGATAACCTGTAGTCAGTATGAATATCCCTCATGCCACACTGTAAAAGAAACTATGTCTGTTAGGACTTGCATAATTTATAGAAAGTGAATAAATTAATACTACTTTTTTATTCCCTTCATGTGGAATTTCCACAGCTGTTTCTGTTGTACATTCTCTCTGCCCAGTTCGCTCTCTTTCTATTTTTTCTTCAGGTAGTAATTAGTTTACTTTAGTAAGTCTTATTGTTTAAAATTGAAAACATGCACATTGTATTTATACCTGTCTGACTCCTTATTTCATGCTGCATATTCTCACATTTTAAAATTTTACTTCCACATTATATAATCCACATACTTTCTCATAGTTTTCTTTTATGCATCTTCCTTTCCCTGTGGCTCCTACATAATACTAGTCATTTTTGTGTGTCTTCTATTTCCCTAGTTGAAGCTTTTTTTTGCCTGCCTTTCTGTAGATGTTGCTTAAGATCAGGTTCAGATTTATTTTAATGCTTAGCTCCTGAACACACTACAAAAGTAAGAATAATGCACATTGAAATTAAATAACACTACAGATAAAATTAAAATATTATAATGTAATGTTTTATAAATGTTTATGAAAATTATAGCACTTCAAATGGAATTAAGTCCTGCAGAAAATATTGACTAATGGTATGGCAAATCAGGGCTGCCAGACTTAGACAAATAATTAAAACCTTCTTTTTAGTCAATATTTCATTTTTATAAGTATATTGGAATAAATCTGTTTTAAAGAGACCTCCTGCGGGTATGTTCTAAGTCAGTAGTTCTAAGCTGAAGAGGTAATGAATGCCATAAAAGAGAGGTCTTTTAAGCAAATGCACAGTTTCCTGATGATTCCAGATAAATTGTGAGAAGATTTTAGCAGTCTTGCATCATTTGATAAAGGAAGATAATAAGGATCTAAAAGTTTTTAAGTAATGAAATCTTAAGTTTTTCTGTGCTTAGTAATCTGAAATCAAACTGAAATCAAAGTCATAAAACTTGTTTTTTGCAACTGGTGTAGATCCATAATTGTAAATATAAAACAACAGAATGTAGCAATAATCCTAGCTGCAGAATTCTGTGCTCAAAGTTAGACATGCAAGTTCAGTGTTGCAAAGCTTATGATGAAAGAAATTGAAGGGGGATGCTTAATCTTAGAAATATTTTTAATGTAAAAATAAAACCAGTTGTCATATTATAGAGAGATACTACCTCCTCTGTCTTAAATAACAAAGGTTCTGGACAAGAAGAAGTACTATAACAGCTCTCCGAACCATTATCAACAAAATCATACTGAACACAGATAAGGGCAACCTCACCACAACCCTCTTTATTGATTTAACATGAGTCTTTGACTTGGTGGAACACCCATTTCTTTTAAACCATATGATAGAAATGGGTGTTAGCACCACAGCATCAGGATATTTCTAAAAGCATCCCGGCCAGTAGATCTCTCAGAGTGAAGACAATGTCCCACAACAAAAGGTGTTTCCAAGGATCCATCCTTGCACCACCACTTTTCTCACTCTTTGACCTTCCCCATCTGTCCATCTCTGTGTATGATGTTGCGATAGTAATGCATAGGTCCAACCCCTCCCACTCAGATATCCAACAGCAACTTCATAATGACCTCTTTCTGTCCGTTTCTCTCTCTTTCTCCTCTTGGCTTAAGAACAGCAGATTGTAACAGAACTGAAACCATGATCATTAGTAACCCTTCAAAATTAGCAAACGCCCCCACCAATGGTCCCATAAAAGATGATAACCAAACTGTCAAAACTACATCCATCTTCAGATTCTTAACTTTGTAGCACATATTAGAGAATATTCAATTCAAAATTAACCACACCTTTTTTGGGCCAGGAATATGTCCCCATTCCTCTCCATCCCAGCATGTAAAGCCATAGGCAAGGGAATTCTGTTCATTCAGTTGGAGAATGGGCATCCTGTCATAGCTGCACCCTTTTCTGAAAACATGTCATCCTTCTTTCAGACAGAGATGAAACATTAACTTTCCTTAATTTATTTGGCAGATTTAAAGCTTATCTTCTTAAAGGTATATTAAAACTCATACCACACGTTTTGGCCATAGAACATGGACCGAAACACAAAAGGAGGGGGTGTATCCATATTCATCAAGGATACCTACACCTCCAGGTTAGTGGCGAAGCATGATACCTCTGAGATCATCCATGTGCAACTAACATCGGGCAAATCTGCAATGCAAATTGTGGCCTGCTACAGATCGCCCTCCATGACCCAGGACCACCATTCCACCCTTCTGGAGACACTGGAAAACATGAAGGTCCTACCGAACACCCTGATATTGGCAATTTCAATTACCCTACCATTCAGTGGGAAAACTACTCGAGTACAAATTCCCAGGCCCAGCACTTCCTGGAATTCATCAACTCAAATGCCCTGTATCAGCTGGTAAACTCCCCTACCAGAGGTGAAAACATATTGGACCTGGTCATCAACAACATGGGTGACAGCTGTTCCACACCAGAGGTCAACCTGTCACTGGTTAGATCAGACCATAAACTAATCACTCTGGATGTCCACACCCCCCCCCCCCAACTAAGGAAACCACAGTAAAAAACTTTTCTAAAGCAAACTTCACCTTACTTAAGACAGAGGTGATACGTTTCACAGCCCCCACACTAAAGGATAACACTGCCCAAGATGCAAAAACCTTTACAAATGCACTCTATGAGCACCTACAATGATGCATGGATCGTGCCATCCCTAGCAAAACCAGGACTCACTCCTCTAAGAGAAGGAAACCAGTTTGGTGGACTCCTGCAATAAACAGGCTATATAATAGAAGGAGGAAACTAGTTCAGAAAAAAAGCAAATCCTAAAAAGGAAAAACATCCCTGATCAGTATCAGTAAGAAACTAAGGTCCCTCATGAAATCATCCAAGGCTAACTTCAAAAGAAAAATAGCCAAGGATTCAAAAGATAACTATAAGGCCTTCTTTAGCTATGTTAAGAATCTAAGTGGTAACTCGCAGATATGCACTGAACTAGTGCAAAATATCACAAAATATACTGAACCTACCGATATTGCCAACATCCTGGCAGATAGATTCAGTGCAAACTTCACCCCCCTCTCACCTCCAAAAGGGCCCACAACAATACCGGAAAAGTGTAGTGTCCCAAAAATCACAGACGCACAGCTGAAAACAGCCCTTTCAAAAGCCAGTAACACAGTGTCAATGGGACTAGATGGTGTCCCAGGCTGCATCTTGCACGAACTACAGAACGAACTAACCACCCACCTAAACACGCTGTTCAACCTCAGCCTCTCTACAGGCTACATGCCCATAGAATGGAGTACAGCAACGGTTATTCCTCTCCACAAAGGAGGGGCCACAACTGACCCTGGTAATTATCGCCCCATAAGCCTGACTAGCCTAGTCTGCAAGGCTGTGGAGCACATCATCATGAAACTCGTTAACAAAGACATTGGGAACCTCCAAACACTTGACCCGACCTAGTTCGGCTTTGTTAAGGGCAGATCATGCCTACTAAACCTGGTTGACTTCTTGGAGACAGTCACCTAGGCCATAGACGTGGGAAGGGTGGTTCACACAGCCTACCTTGACCTCGCCAAGGCTTTTGACACCATTCCCCACTTGGGTATTACAGAAAAACTCACCAGCCTGAACATAAACCCCTACGTCACGAGATGGGTTGCCAACTGGCTTACAGACAGAACTCGCACTATAAGAATAGCCGGCTCCAGGTCTGACTCTAAACCAGTCACAAGTGGTGTTCTGCAAGGCTCGGTCCTGGGACCCCTAATGTTCGGCATATACTTCTCAGAAGTACAGGCAAACACAGGAGGACTATGGCTAACCAAGTTCGCCGATGACTGCAAACTTGGAGCCAAAATTGTCTCTCCGGTTGACACGGACATCCTCCAAAAGGGCCTTACTGAGACGGACAGCTGGTGTCAAAGTCATGGCCTCAAGCTAAATGACAAAAAAATGCATAGTCATCCCATTTAGGAAAAACAAAACACCCACAAATTACCACATAGGTGGCAGCCCCCTTAATACAGAAGAGGTAATAAGAGATCTGGGGACCCAGGTAGATAGTAATCTCTCCTTTGACAATCATATTGCCAAAGTAGTTAGGAAATCCTTCTATGTGGCCCATCTAATTACTAAAGGGTTCTCATCTAGAAATAAAGAGGTTATAGTGCCGCTCTACTCATCACTCATTAGACCCATCATAGAATACAATGCCCCATTTGGGATGTACCTCACAAGACACTAACAAAAGCTGGAAATGACCACAAAAGTACCTCACCAAGAGGATTGCTGGCGTCAAACATATGTCCTATGCAGCCCGACTGAAAAAACTCTGGCTCTACTCAGTGGTATATCGCTTACTTAGAGGTGATCTCTGCCTGACTTACAAAGCCATGTCCATCTCAGAATTGATGGACATGCTCCACCTAAAGAAATCCAAGTCACTGCGAGCCACGCGCTCTAGTGAGCTAAACCTCGCTACAACAATAAATAGAACATGCTAGATGGATAGATTCCTGTCACAGAGACTCCCCATGCTTTGGAACAAAATTCCAAATTACATCAGGCAGAGCCCCTCACTAACACTCTTCAAGAGAAACCTTGACGAGTGGATGGGTAACAGAAAATACACCCTTGGGATCACTTCATTGGTTCTGCTTGACAGAGGATCAGTTAATTAATCAATGGGGTAGCGAAAGCCGACACACTCTGGCTAGGCTTATAAATGCCCTTGGACAGATAGCCTAGTACCTACCTATGAACCTAGGAACCTGAAAGCATTACAAAAAATAAAGAAAAAACACTATCAGGTACACTGAAGGAGCCCATCAACTTAAGCTGTCCTTTGAAGCCAAAGATAATTATAAATCCTTCTTTAGCTGTTTTCAAAAACTAAAAAAAAACAGGACCCTGCAGTGGTCAAAAATTACGCGAAACGGAGCTTCCTATTTGGACCCTCCTGAGCCTTCTGTTCTAAGTCTGAAATATCTGAATCCATTGCTCCTCCAGTTGTTTCTAAAGATCAGCAACTGAAAGTGCTAATCAAGACCAAAAATACTTCACGTGACAATATAATTGCTTGCTTGATTAATAGCACTAAGCATGCATACCTTTGCAGATACATTCCTCAGACTGTTTAACTCAAATTTAGCTAGGAATTGGTTTTGTCCCTGATGAGCGGCACACAGCAGTGGTGTTGCTCCTCCGTAAAGATAGTCTTGCAACACACCCGGGTAATTACAGCCCTATTAGCTTTACAAGCCTCATCTGCTAAGCCATGGAATGTATTATAACTGATCTCGTATACTGTGATATCAAGAATCCTGTTTGGTTTTGTGAAGGATGGAGCCTTTCTATTTAATAATTTACTTGAATGGCTTTCTGTGACTGTAGATGGTGGCCACGCAGTACATGCAGCGTATCTTGACCTGACCAAGTCTTTCGACTCCATTCCCATGCTGGTATCGTAGAAAGGCTAAATGCTTTAAAAACTGACCTGTAGTTGGTAAGATAGATAGTAAACTGGCTGAGAGAGAGAACCCATACAGTGTGATTTGCAATTGCCTCAAAGGAAAGTACGTGTCCCTCAGGGTTTAGTGATGGGACTTCTCCTTTTTCTTGTTTACCTCTCAAATCTCCAAGCAGAGAGCCAGATCTCTGGCTAACAAAATATGCAGATTATTGCAGATTGGATGCTGTTGTTAAGTCACCCTATGATAGCCAAACTCTCTTAAAGGAAATCTACGTAGTAAATTCTTGGTGTACTAAAAATGGGCTCAGACTTGATGATGAAACATGTAGTAACATCGTATTTGGTAGACAACCTCTCCCCCTCATACTGTCTAGTCAACACACCTCTACAGAATGAAAATGTAGTTATGGACTTGGGTACATGGGTTGATAGCTTCTTTTGTTTTGACCATCATGTGACAATGGTTGTCAGGAAGTATTTTTCTTTAGTCTAGCTAATTGCTAAATGAATGTCGTCACGGTCTAAAGAAGTAACCATTCCCTGATGCTCAGCTTTGATCAGACCACTTATCGAGCACAACACTCATTTGTGATTTATTTCAGTAAACATATCAACAATTAGAAATACCCAAAGATTCCTAACCAAAAAGATCACAAACATTAAATCGCTAAGCTACCAAGACAGACTGGAAGCCCTCTCCCTTTATTCACAGTCTTATAGATTTTTAACAAGCGATCTCTGTCTTGCTTACCACACTATTAGAGGCTTAGCTGTCCTAGACTTTCTATTTTTCTGTAAGTCCAGTATCTCCACCAGTAGTAGAATCAAGAACCTAAATCTTCACCAGCAGGTAAATAAAATGTATTTGTTTTATTTATTTATTTTACATTTGTTGACCGGGCTAGTCCAACTGGATATATGTCCATTTTCACTAGAGACCCAGGGAGATAAGCTCCACTGTACAGATAATAGCAACTTCAGGTACAGTGCACATTTAAGACTAGAATACAGTTGTTTACATAGCAACTTAGTAATCTTACTACTTAACATATTTAAAAAAGTAAATTATTTATAAGGAAGAGACACGTTCATAAAGTTGATAGCTTGGTATACAAGTTCATACTCTGTAGTGTTTAAAACACAGTGAAGAGACAGGTTTAAAGTTTGGTGCCTCCCAAACCTCTGGAATAAGCTTTCTGAAAATATTAAGCAGTGCAACTCACTATTTTCCTTCAGAAGTAAACTAGATGATTGGATGGGTATCCACAAATTTACTCCAGGACTGACCAATATGGCCCTCCTGGAGAAAAGAGTTATGGCTTGAGGGAGGGTACTGCCAAGATGAGTTGTCATTAGACTCTGTGGCTTAGGAGTATCTATGAATCTATCAACAAAATTTGTCAGTTCATTACAAACTTCCCTAGGTATGAGTGTTACTGTAAAGCAGTCTCTAAAGTTAATTGACTTCCAAGCAAAAAAAGAGACGATATGTTACTAGGCTCACCACTTCTGAAACTAGTACACCTCAACACACACACACACACACACACACACATGTCGCTGATAAGCTAGTCACAACCACTCCTATCTACTTTCTCAGGTCATACACTCAGTCTGGCCATGGACTTCAGACACGTAAAACAAATCTATGATGTACTAACCACAGCTTTTCTCTCTTGGCTCTCAGATTTTGGCAGTCGTTACCTAACTACTTGGAAGATCACATTAGTCTTCTTTCAGCTTTTCCCGGTTAGGGGTCGCCACAGCGGAACTCCGGTCCGCTAATTATTGGTAGTTAATTTTTATGTGCGGAGTTACCAGCCCTGATGCACAACCTTCAACGAAGGTACGCCCATTCACGTATGTCTCCATGCAGAAGACGCTGTAGCTGAGAATCGAACCGGACAGCGTCTTACTGTGAGGCGACAACACTACCGCAGCACCACCACCACCGCGGGTTTACTTGGAAGATCACATTAATTATTGCAATTTAAGGTCTTAGGTAAAAGCATAGGTTTCCAGACAAAGCAAGTGTAAACCCTTCAGTTCTGGTAATATCACTTCACTTTTTCACACTAAGACTGTAATTCCACAAAGTACCTCAGCAGTTGCTTAGACAGTGTTCTCCTCTGCTGAGTTCAAAATCTTGTGTATATTGTAAATAAACTGTGATTGCTGTCTCATTTTAAATCTAATACTGTATTTCTGTACATTATAATTGATTTGCGATTGTTAAGTCTTTTTAGCTTTTATATTCTGACTGAACAGCAGCTGTTTGTATTTTTCTCACTATTGTTATGTTATTATGTCAGTCTTGTTTTTTTTTTCATGTGTTGTTTTTCTTTGTTCACTTTGCTGGTATCCTAGTATCACAAAGCTGGGCCTGAAATTGGTCCATTGAGATCAATACCCTACTCTGGTAAACAAGCCCAAATAAATAAAATGCTGATACCTGTTTTTGAGTCAACATACAATCTAAGTATTTTTCTTAACTTTTACATTGAGAATCAAAGCCTTATTTTTGACCACTAACTAATTTTTGGCTTCAACTTTAGCATAAGAAGAAAGCCATTTAAAGGTAGTAGGAGTCAGTTTTTATCTGTCTGTCTGTCTATCCTTTGTTTACTGGGATAGTCCCACCACGGTAGTAGCCTCTTTTCTGGGGAGACCCAAGGTATTTATACTACTAGGGGAAATTTGGCCAGGGCATCAAGGAACCTCCCCTGCTCTTTATGATAGGTGCCATGGGATCTTTTACATTCATTTGAGCTGCCACCAGCTCAAACAGATGGGGCTTCGGTTTAACATCTCATCCACAGGAAGGCACACTAAGGAGGGCGGCACCCACTTTATGCTGCCCTGCAGAGTAAGGAGTTGGTCTACCTGATGTTGAAATAGAACCCACAGCCTTCTGAATCAAAGGCATGTGTGGTACATGTTGCACCACTGGCACTTTACAGTAAAGCTGGACACATTCAATTAGAATTTCATGATCAGGAGTATCGAGTGCTTTTGAGCGACTGAACAACACTAGGATCTAATAAAGTCTCTGGTCCCTTGCTGTAAGGAGACCCCTCAAAAGTCAAATTAGGTCACGTTTGTACTGTATCTTTCACTAAATCCAGGCTGGAAAGAGTCAAGTAAGCTGTAAGTTCCTAAAAGGGATTCCAACTGAATGTTGCCCTCTTGCAGTAAAAGGAAGGCTTGAGATAGGGCTAAACATTTTCATTAGGTGAGGATGTAAAGATGATTTTTTTTTAAGTAATACATGTTAACAGCAACTTGTTTTAACAAATGGAAAAATACCCTTCTTAGACATTAAAACTGTGTTAAAGGTAGCTGGATCCAAAGAATCACAACAGCTAGAAGATGCTAAACTAGGACACAGTGGATGTAAAGGTCTTAAAAGTTATTATCTCACTGGTCCTGGACCATCATGCACAAGTAAAGAGGGCAGCAGGAGCAGACAGTAAAGTATCAGTGTGCATTCTGCAGAGCATTAACCGCAATGGTTGGGAGGTTATACTTCTGTTTTTTGTACTCTCGTAAAATCACATCTAGAATGCTGTGATTATTTTTGGAGGCCTTCCAGGGTAGATGAGTTTGAAATATCTGGAAAACATCAAAAGGAGGCAAATAAACATGATTGTGATGATGAAGGGAAAAGGATCATCTGGATTTTTGTAGCTTGTATACATTAGATACTAGGGCACTAGTCCTGCATAGGAAAATTTAAGGGGTGAAACTGAGGCCCAAGGTGGATAATGAAGCCACCAGATATGAATAAGAGAAAGTATCTTTATGTTTTTCACAGAGGCAGACCCTTGGAACAGAATGGTTGAGTTAATGGCTGATGTTACATCTGCAGTGGCCTTCAGAAGGGCATAAGGCTGCTGGATGGAGTTGGGTAGTGTCAGGTGGGAGGAGACAGCAACTTCACATAGTACTTACTCAAATGAGTCCTTCATTAAGCCCAGGTGAAAGAAACATCCATTATCTGATGATTTCAAGAAAGTTTTCTATCCTTGAAGAAACAATTGTGAAAAACACTTTGATGTTTTATTTCATTATGTTTTCACTCTTTAAACACAGAAGTAAATGTGGTGCATTTACTCTGGTTGACTGCTTGTAGCTGTGAGCCCTTGCCAGCTGAATGGATGAAACTTCAGGAACCTGGCATTCCTGGAAAAGCTATACAAATCTGAGTCTGTCATACTCCAAGCTGTGTTCTGATATCCCCCAGAGTCTAGTAATTTTCATGTTATACCATTTCTTATCATATGTGTTTCTTCTTGTAATAGTTCAGTAAGTATTGGTATGTCCACTGTTCAAGTCCACGGAAATGGTCTTTTTTCTTTAAAAACTGCTGCAGTGTTGGAATGGGTTTTCATGTTGATATTCATGCAAGATGTGAAGTCATTCAGCTTTTCATTAAATTTACTTATGGCATAATCAGTTATCCAGGACAGTGATGTCATTCATGTCTGGAGAAGATTTCTGAAATTGCCATGAAATTAAGATGTTTGGACTGTTGTTCAGGGCCACCACACCGAGCGTGCTATTTGTAATTAAAGTGCACCATTATATATGGCCTGTATACCATTGCCATTCATGACACCCTTCGTGCGCAGTGTGAGCGGTCTTGCTATTTTGTGTAACAGTTGCTCCCTGAGCACCATTTTCACATGTAAATTAACCCACCCACAGTTAAGCACAATTCACAGGACCTGTAACACTTTTATATACGCTGGCTCTCATAGTGTAAATTTTGGGAGCCCAGTGCAGTACAAATAGCTGGTGTAGTGGTTGTGGCTGCAACAACCCACTCTCCTATGCTACAGTGATGCTCAGCATACATTGCTTAGCAACATACCAGTGTTGAGGAAAATTTAAAAAAATACTCTTCTGTTGCCTGTCAGGAAACTCTTTACCAGTAATGGAGTCCCCCACATTGCAGGCAGATTTGCTACCTCACACAAACCTGGCCCACAACTTTAATGCTTGTGAGCTCCTGCTAGTAGAACAGGGACAGAACCTGATCCCCTCATTGCCATAATATGGTAATAAACTCCGCATTGCTGTCATGACAGCTGATTGTGAATTTTTTATTAATCATAGTTAGAATGGCATAGCACAAAACAGAAACATACCTCTCATCTGCTATGAATTAGGCATAGTGTTATGATTTTGGCCTTTACATTTAGCCTGTTTCCTTCAAGATTTATGTTCCTTATAAATTCAAACCTCTTTTTTAAGTACATACTTTATTAAACATGTAAACTAAGCCCATACCAAGACTCACTGTCACTAACTCTATAAGGTTTAGTATATAGAGACTTTTTATCTTTACAAAATAAGAAAGTGCTCCACTTTCCGGCCTTTTGCTATGATTTTTAAAGGCCAGTGTTGTGATTTTTAATGCTTGGAGGTTGAGTGGCATGCATAGAAGTAAAGGGGCTTATGTATTTTCATTATGTCTTACCAATAAGCTACATTTGGATGCTTAATAAAGCAGATGGTAGAAAGACATGCTGCCTTCCATCAGAGCTTTTGTAGTGTGGTCAGGCTGCACAGCACTGTTTGAATCCCAGTTACAGGAGTGTCTGAAGTGTTTAAGTATCCCAACTGCTCTGATGTACCATCCAAGAAAATGGGATGAGGTATGTGCACTCACAGGGGCTGTTAAGATTCATGTCTGTGAATTGTAGTAGTCAATGGTGTCATTAATGAACATATAGCACAAGATAAATTTACACAGCTGTGCCCTGTGTTCATGAATACTGAGGGAGAGTCACTTATTTTCTCATTGGGACCCAGCTTTTTCCTTGCTTGGCCCAACAGTGTTGGTTAATGTGTTAGAAAAGTGATAATGAGTCCTGCCTGGAGGTTTAATGAAAATTATTTATCAGAGAGGGGAGTAGAACTTTTTGTTTGGCTGCAATCTTGTAAGTTTCCTAATTGAAAGACATTGAGTTTTTATTTCATTTATCTTAATATCCTGCATTTTAAACATGCCAGCTCACCTAGTTTGTAATGGCAGGAAATTCTGTTAATAGTTAATATTAGATCTGAAGTAGGATATTCATTTGTCTGCAACCTGTGGGTTATGGATCCGATATCGGATCCGAACCGGCATGGTTTTCCAGCTATGGATCCAAGCTCTCAGCTCCTCCCCTCACCCATAATGCCCTGCTCTAACCCTCATGACCTCAGATCTTGTTTGCCGCGCTGGTAACTGGATGTGGATACATAGCTCTCAGCTAAGTAGACTATTTTCTTGTTGAAAAATAGAGAATTTTTTCTTTCTTTAATAATTTTTGTGCAAAACATTTCTTAAAGGTACTTTCCTTCTCAGGCCCCCTATAAAGCAAGCAGTTCCTCCTTGGGACCTTTCTTTGGTCCTACAGGCCTTGACCGCTCCCCCCTTCGAGCCCGCGGCTACGGTGGATCTCAAATTCTTGTCCTACAAGACAGCCTTTTTGGTAGCCATTACATCAGCCAAGAGAGTTTCTGAACTTCAAGCTTTATCAGCTAAACCTCCTTACTTGGTATTTCATCCGGACCGTGTCTCCCTCAGGACCAACCCGTCCTTCCTTCCTAAAATCGCTTCTGAAGCAAACATCAATCAATCCATTAACCTCCCTGTTTTCTTCCCTAAATATGAAAATAAAGGTGAATATAAGCTACACTCACTAGATGTTCACAGGCAACTTAGATTTTATCTCAACAGGACAGCTGGTCATAGGCAATCCGACCAGCTGTTTATTTCCTTTGCAAAATTCAATTTGGGCAAGCCAATTTCTAAAGTTTCTCTGTCCCGCTGGATTTCACAGTGCATTTTATTGGCTTATCAAGCGCCAGGAAGGCCCGCGACCGGGAGTGTTCATGCCCATTCAACCCGGTCAGTATCTACCTCGCAGCCTTCAAGGCTAGGATTCCTCTAGATGATATTTGTGCAGCAGCCACGTGGGCTTCATCTCATACATTTATTTCTCACTATAAGTTGGATCTTGCATCTAGGGGTAGAGCATCCTTTGGCTCCGCGGTGCTCCGGAATATCCTTCCATGATGGCCGCCCAAGATTCAGGAAGCTGGGGACTCTGTCCCACAGGTTGCAGACAATGAATATCCTACTTCAGATTTAGAAGTTATGTACTCACCATAACGTTCCATCTGAGTAGGTGTATTCATTTGTCTGCAACCATCCCGCCCTCCTATCCCCCTGGCCTTTCAGTTTCCTGCATATTACTTGTTACCCTTTTTAGGGTATTGTTGCTTTGGCAAACTCGATCTGAGGTCATGAGGGTTAGAGCAGGGCATTATGGGTGAGGGGAGGAGCTGAGAGCTTGGATCCATAGCTGGAAAACCATGCCGGTTCGGATCCGATATCGGATCCATAACCCACAGGTTGCAGACAAATGAATACACCTACTCAGATGGAACGTTATGGTGAGTACATAACTTCTAATTATTAATAGGTTATACAGAAATAGTTAATGCATTGGTCTTTATAAGAACAAAGAACATGTTGGCATCTCTTATGCCATTAAGTGACTATCCTATAGCCTACTACCAGCAAAGACCCACTGGATCACTTTCCACATTAACATTTTAAAAGGAAGCATGCTGATTGGGCAGCCAAACCAGCGTGAACGTTGTAAATCGAGCATATACCAAAAGAAAATGTCTGGTTGCTGAAGTACCATTGAGTGGCCAGACTTTTTTTTTTTTCTATTGGTATATGGTAGACAGGCATTAGTCTGAAGGAAAGAAAGTCTAAAACTGAAAAGTATGTCATTATTTAGTAACTTTGTTTCTCATAAAATTTGTGGTTTTATGACAAATCATTGAGGCACAAAGTCACTAAATAATGATACACATTTCAGTTTCAGACTTTGTTTCCTCCAGACATTGAAAAATTATTCTTGCAGATTTCTAAGTTTATAAGTTCAACATTAGCAATCGGTCCTCTCTCTTATTTATGGTTTGTTTACATTTCTTGAAATAAAAGGTCGAGAGGTACATATGAAAGTAGAGAAAATACAAGGGAAGTCAGGTGCGTTCTGCAGAACTAAAGAAACAGACCTGATGTTCCTTGTATTTTCCCCTATCTTCCTCGTACCTCTAAACTATCCTGAGGTTACAGTTTTTTTTCCTTCAAAAAATAGCAGTGGAGATCTTCCTTTCTCCGTTGCTTGCTTTCTAACGCACTGATGTACTGTATAAGTGTGGGAACGCAAGTCTCATATGCATGCGCATTACATCATCAAAGAATAGAATTCGGAAAGAGTGCGGAAAAGCACCATAGCGTCAATATACAAAGACATTATTTAAGAAAATGTACATAATTTTTTTCTTAAATAATATGATTGTGTATAACCCATGGTTTCACCCTAGTGACCAAACCACGCCAACGTGGGTAAATCCCCCATACCCAGCCTGGGTTATCACTATGTTATATAATGAGGTAAGATTAACTTGTTTCCAAACTGGCATTGGTGACGGACTAGAGGAAATATAACATCAGTGTGTACCTTCTGTATTTGCCTTTGCATAAAGTTTCTTCTGTGTAAAGCTATCTGGATAATGCAGTAAAAAATGACAGTAGAGGTTTCACACTGTTTTCAAGCAAATGTGGTTTGTGCAAGTCTGTTTTTTTTATTCAGCTTACTTAACTATAACTAGATTTATAGTATAAAGGAGCCATTTGTTTCTGTATACCAATATATTTAGTTATCAGGATTAAGAAGAGCCACTAGAGGAATGCAGGTCATGTACTTTGATGCACATTTCTTCCATTAAGCTGCATGTAGCTGAAATTTATAAATGGACTTATAAGAGAGATCAAGAGGCAGTTACACAATAAGACTCATGCTTTTTATTGATCCATCACCGCAGTAGTGCCTACTACTACTTCTTTCAGCTTTTCCCGGTTAGGGGTCGGCACAGCGGAACTCCGGTCTGCTAATGATTGGCAGCAGATTTTTTACGGGTGCCGAGGTGCCAGCTCGACGCCCAACCTTCAACGAAGGCACGCCCATTCTACACGTCTTTCAAACACCACTTGACCGCGGGGAGGACATGCAGACTCCATACAGAAGGCGCTCCAGCCGAGAATCAAACAGGAGAACTTCTTGCTGTGAGGCAACAACGCTACCACTGCACCACCGTGGCTTATCGCAGTAGTGCCTACTAATATATACTAATGCAGCATTCTTTCTGGTCCTAATTTATCTCGCATGATTTTTATGCAGTATAACTCCATGTCTGATTATAGTTGCATTTTCAAATGGAACATTATTAAGCACATCATAATAAAATGGATCTGATATTAAAGAAGCTTGTTGGTAAGGAACTCAAAGGATAACCTCCCCTCCGCTTAACCAACATGCATCACTCCTTCCTGTCACCCTTACCTCTGTAAAAGCTTTCTAACGTGGCAGAAATAACTTCAGGTTGATTTAAAGAGTTTTCAAAGGAAGACTTTTGAGGTTAAGTCTGCTTCAAGACATTTGATTGTATTTTGTACGTTTTAAATCCGGTGGCTACATTCTTTCTCCTTTTTTTCCTCTCTCTCTTTCTTCCTGTTCTTCTTAGTCTAATTAAGCCTCAGCCCATCTCTGTTAGTTGTTATAGCTTCTGTTTCCCCCAAATGTGCCTATGGCAAGAAACTTCACTTGCTAGCAGGCAAACTAAGTAATTTATTTGGATTCCAAGGATGATAAGGTTGTGCTGATTATGTTTGAAATGTATTTGTGTCTTTCGGCTTTTCCCGGTTAGGGGTCGCCACAGCAGAACTCCGGTCCGATAATGATTGGTAGTTGATTTTTGCGTGTCGAGTTACTAGCCCTGACGCGCAACCTTCAACGAAGGTACGCCCATTCACGGATGTCTCCACACAGAAGACGCTCTAGCTGAGAATCGAACCGGACAGCGTCTTACTGTGAGGCGACAACGCTACCGCAGCACCGCCACCGCGGTTATGTTTTGATGCCCCTAAATGCTTGTGGAAGGCTGTCAGGAATCTTCTCATGTATTAGAGATGAACTTGCCCCAAAGTATAGCCTTATGGTACCCCATTGTCATCATCTTCATTATAACTTTCTCTCTCTTCATCATTTTCCTCTTCCCCTCTAAATGGTGATGGTAGAGAAACAGAAGCATAGAAAAGAAAAGAAAAACACAAGTTTCAGTCAGTCTGTGTTTTATTCAGAATTTTAAAGTGATTTCAAAATCAAATTGCCTTCCTTAAATGTTGCTGTACCCTCAACAGCCACTGGAGGAGGTTTACTATTCACGTTGATGTAACCGTTGTCTCCATGTAATCTACTTTCTCATGGCACCACTCTGCTTACATCCAAGCGCTCACTGAGGCTGCAGTAATCATGTTACATTATGTCCGAGTCCCATCTGCAAGCCCAAAGAAGTTAACAAGCACAATTAACTCCATTATTGAAAACCAAGTTGAAAAGGCACCCAAACTTTGTCAGTTACCTTGTCAACTTTGTTTTCAGACTGGAGTTAACTGTTGGTTGCATAGAATTTTTCTGAGAAAATCAGCTGGTTGTAAACCCTGTTTCTGGTTGTGATTATTCACAGCAAGACAATTTTCTATTTGTGTCACTCAGCATCCCAGTAGTACTGCTTATAAATGCTTCTGTTCCTCCCATCTCCCTCACATTAAACCATGATTAATTTAAACAAGATTAAACTCAGTAAACAAGTATCATATTGCTGTTGAAAGCAATAAAAATAACTCACCGTCACCATTGTTTAGCCTGAATTTGTTTACTGAGGCTGTGGAGATTATGCATTTGGTGGAAACCAATCAGATTCTTGCAATCCAAGCCACCACTTACATAACACCTCCATTCACAGAACTTAGGTCTTTAGAACTTTGTTCTGCTGTAAACAGAGAGGGTTATTTAGCAACAATATTCTCTTTCGCATTAGAGAAATTGAGATTTTGCTGTGATTGCTATGAGATCCCTCTGCAAATTCACTGCAGGTTCTTCTTGTGGAGTATTGTTGAGCCCTAGGACTACTGACAGCTGAGACTGCTTAGTGACAAGAGAAGCAAAACTTCAGCATGGGTTACATCAGCAGCACAAGTTACAATTATGCTGATTACTGCTGAAGAAGCAATGCTGGTTCTGCAGGACAAATAGGATTGAAGTAAGCCCCTGGCACCTGCTATGTACTCACAATACATGGCTGTTAATGAATGCAAAACTGCAAGCTAATCTGGAAACAAGTGCCATTCTTTTAGATGCATGTCCTGTAGAATATAATGGCAAGATGTTAGGGTGGCACTGGTTTGAGAGTAACAACAACAAAAAATATGCATGACAGTTTAGTCAGACAGATGTAGTGTTTTTTAAAAAATCCATTTCTCTGTTTAACTGTAGACATCTGCTTGTTACTTTTGCAGGCATATTCCAACAAGTTAGACCACACCTGAAGTGCAAATGTGCTTCAGTCCTTTTGGCAAATGCATTACCTACTGGCAATTCGGTAAAGAGGATGTTATGTGAAGCACTAGTCCAATGCATTACTCATCCCAAGTTTAGACAGTAAAGAAATTGCTGTTTGCAAGTCATATTCCTGCTTACAAAGCAGATCACTGGGGTTAGAACACACTTAAAAAAATGCTTATCAGCTTTATTTCAGTTTCTTTTGTTAATGCAGATGGGAGGAAAATGTATTACTCTGTAATAAAATTCAGCTGCAAGTCCAAAGAAGAATGCCAGAGCTAAGTAACAAATGCATTATTAGAAAACCAAAGTTCAGCAAATAGATAATTAGGTAGGTTGCTGTTTTAGACAGACAGATGGATAGAAATATATGTACACAGATAAATGGAAAGATAAATAGATATATAGATGCATAGTGGGACAGCCAAACAGAAATACAAATATATATATATACTTAGATAGATAGATAGATAGAAAGAAAGATAAGCCAGTTCAGGAAAAACATAGGAAATAGTTATTCACAAGAATGAATAACAGGAAATTGCAGTTATTTTACATGGAAACGTTGATTAAAATGGGAAGGAATGTCACAGTTAGAAATCAAAGTATTATGAAAGAAAACAGTATAATATGTATTTACACTCCACATTCCTAAGCACCCTGAAAAATATTAGGGTCCAACCTAACTCTCTCATACTGGGCGACTTCAACTATCAATATTAACTGGGAAAACTACTCATGTAAAAATACACTTGCCCAACGTTTCCTGGGATTCATTAATTCCAATGCCCTGGACCAGCTCATTGTTACGCCCACTAGAGATAGCAACATCCTTGATCTGGTCATTACTAAGGGGGGAGACCATTGCTCTACACCAATAGTCAACTCCTCCCTGGTTAGATCTGACCACAAACTAATCACCTTGGAAATCCATATCCCTCCCACCTGCCCTGCAAAGGTAACCACCATGAAAAACTTCTCCAAAGCTAATTTTGGGCTACTAAAAACAGAGGTGGCTAACTTCACATGGAGAACAGTTGCATGACCACTGAATCATACACCAATGCACTGTGCAAACATGTACACAAATGCATGGATCTCGCCATACCCAATAGAACCAAGACGCTCTCCTCCAAAAAAAGGAAGCCAATCTGGTAGTCCCCTGCCATAAACAAACTCTACAACAGAAGGAGTAAACTGATGCGGAATAAGGTGCAGTCCCAAGACTGGAAAAACTCCCTTATCAGCCACAACAAAAAGTTGAGATCCCTCATCAAATCCTCTAAAACTAGCTATGAAAACAGAATTGCAGCAGATAGCAAAGACAACCACAAGGCCTACTACAGTTATGTAAAGAATCTCCACAACAATACCCAGATTTGCTCTGAGCTGCTGCACAATAGTACCTCCTACACAGAGCCAACAGATATTGCCAATATACTGGCCGACAAATTCAATGCCAACTTTACCACTCTCACCCCCACCGAAGGACCAATCACAATACGAGTAGATTGCCAGGCACCCAGTATTACTACTGCACAGGTTAAAACAACACTGTCCAAGACCAGGAATACAGCTTCTATGGGACCTGACAATATCCCTGGCTGTGTTCTACATGAACTCCAGTGTGAACTGGCACCTCTCCTGTGTACCCTGTTCAATCACAGCCTCCCCTCAGGCTTTGTCCTGACCGAATGGCACACTGCTAGAGTGATCCCTCTCCACAAAGGAGGAGTGACTACAGACCCTGGGAACTATTGCCCCATTAGCCTGACAGGTCTGATATGCAAAGCTGTGAAATGCATCATCATGGACATAATAAACAAGGATATAGGGAACTCCGAACTCTGGATCCCACAGAGTTTGGTTTTCTGAAGGGTAGATCATGCCTGCTCAGCCTTTTCGACTTCTTTGAGCCAGTCACCAGAGCTGTGGATGAAGGCAAGGTGGTTCATACAGCCTACCTTGATCTGGCCAAGGCCTTTGATACCATTCCCCACTCAGGAATCATAGAAAAACTCACTAAGCTAGGCATCAAACTTTATATCACTAGGTGGGTTGCAAACTGGCTCACAGATAGAACCCACAGTGTGAAAGTAGCTGACTCCAAGGCAGACTGCCAACCAGTCACAAGTGGAGTCCCACAGGGTTCGGTCCTGGGTCCTCTCCTCTTTGCTACCTACTTCTCTGAAGTCCAGGCCAACACGAAGGGGTTCTGACTGACAAAGTTCACAGATGATTGTAAGTTGGGAGCTATTATTAACTCCCCAGGTGATGCTGACATCCTACAGAATGGCCTCACTGAGACCAACGACTGGTGTCAAAACCATGGCCTTAAGCTCAGTGCCAAAAGATGTGTCATCATTCCCTTTGGGAAAAAAATGGTTCCCATGAATTACCACATCAATGGTAGTCCACTGAATACAGAAGGCATTATAAGAGATCTAGGAATGCAGGTTGACAGCAACCTCTCTTTTGACCACCACATTGCCACTGTGGTCAGAAAGTCCTTCTGTGTGGCACATCTCATTACTAAGAGTTTTGTATCCAGGAAGAAAGAGGTCATTGTCTCCCTCTAATCTTCCCTCATTAGGCCAGTCATCGAGTACAGTGCCCCATTTGGCATGTACCTCACTAGTCACCTGCAACAACTGGAGAGGCCGCAAAAGTACCTCACAAAGAGGATCGTAGGCCTTAAACACTTGTCCTACATGGACAGACTCAAAAAACACCAACTTTTCTCTGTCTCTTATCGCCTACTTAGAGGCGATCTCTGCTTGACTTACAAAGCCATGTTTGACCCAGCTCTGTTAGAAATGATACATCTAAAGAAATCCCAATCCCTCCATACCACATGCTCCAGAGACCTCAACCTCATTACCACAATCAACAGAACAAGCTGGAGGGACAGGTTCATAACCCAGAGACTGCCCATGCTATTGAATCTAATTCCCATACATGTCAAACAGAGCACCTCACTGGCTGTCTTCAAGAGAAATTTTGATGAGTGGATGGGAAATAGAAAACTCACCCCAGGGATCACTCCAGTGGCTCTGCTTCATTCAAAAATCTACATATCTAATAATCATTACATTTCAAAATCATCTTCCTATGTCAAATAAATATATATGTATGTACAAAAATAAAAATATATATATATATAATGTATATAAGAATAGATAAAACAGTGTATATTAATATACATTATTTTACAGATTCATTAAATGCCATTTAGATGTATATCAATCATACCAATCATATCAATTTATTAGTAAGTAAATAAAAAATTTACTTGATATAGTTGTTTCAGCTGATATCAAAATACTTATTGTTATTTATAGTTTACTATTATGTTTTAGTGGCCTATCTCTTAAAAATGGTTTGACAGTTGTCCTATCATTTAGTTCCTTCCCTTCATCTGACTGCATTTGAATAATCCATCTAATTTCTTCCTGTTCAGTAAAATTGTTAACATTTCCTAATCTACTATTTTTACCTATTAGTTCTATGACCATAAATTTAAATTTATGGTCTATCCCATTATTTAATACATGTTCTGCCAAATCATTGGTCTCATCTTCACAGTTTATTGCATATATATGTTCTCTCACCCTCTCTCTCAACGTCCTATTTGTCTTACCTATATAGAAACTATTGCATTTCAGACAGCTGGCTAAATAAACTATATATCTTGTTTTACAATCAGCATAATGTTTAAAATAATACACTCTCTTTGTATCTGGGTGTATAAACTTGTTTGTAGCCATCATATAGGAACATTGATTACATCCTTTGCAAGGGAATGTCCCCTGCCTACTTGATGTAATTATCTTTCTATTAGTACTTTCATAACACAGTAGCCTCTTGAGAGATTTATTATTTCGATAACTATAGCTAGGTTTATGTCCTACTATATTCCTTATTTCGTCATTAGCATTCAAAATAGACCAATTTTTATCAATTGTTTGTGTCTTTCTGCTTTTCCCGGCTAGGGGCCACCACAGCGGAACTCCAGTCCGCTAATGGTTGGCAGTAGAGTTTTACGTGCTGGCTTGCCGGGCCTAACGCACAACCTTCAACGAAGGAACTTCTGTTCACGCATGTCACCACACAGAAGACGCTCTAACTAAGAATCGAATGGGCAACATCTAACTGTGAGGCGACAACGCTACCGCAGCACCACCACTGCAGTAGCCCAATTTTTATCAATAACTTTCCGAATTTCCATATTATTATTAGAGAAAGGAATATTCAACCTCACTTGTATACTGCATTGTTTAATATTCTTTTTCTCACTGTGCGATATATAACTTCTCTTCTTTTTATAATATGGTTTCCCTTTTCCATTTCTGTCAATAACTGCAGGGGTCCAATAGTACATCACTTTCTCTATTTGAATAGCATCTTTGTAAAAATTCATTCCTTAATTTCATCATAGTTTCACAACATTTAGTATCCTCACTTAGTTAATTGTGATATTCTTCTCCCTTGATTTATCACTATATTTTGAAAGACATGTCCTGGATGCATAATTGTGTGATGCAACAAATTATTTTTTCTGCAGTTCTTCCTGTATAGTGATGTAGTAAAAACTTCATTTTATCTAGTAATAGTTGCGTCCAAAAATTCAATCTCTGTCTTTGACCATTTACCTTCAAAATTCAAGAAGCTTGTGGTTTGATTGATATAATCTATAAATCTAATTAAATCAGTTTCAGTCCCTTGCCAAAGAAAAAACACATCATCTATAAATCTTTTGTAGCATACAATTCTATTAGCATATTCAACATCAGATATATAGGTCTTCTCCCAGTGGGCCATTACCAAGTTAGCATATGAATTTGCGCAAGGTGTGCCCATTACTACTCCTTGTCTCTGCAAATAATATTCATCATTATATGTAAATACATTATTTTCTAATATCAATTCTAGTAGCATCATGCATTTCATTATTATATTAGAGTCAACATGATTATTGCATAGGAATGATCTGCAAACTTCAAGTCCTTCTGTATTAGGAATCATTGTAAATAGTGATTTAACATCTAGGGTTACTAAGCATAAATCAAAAGCAAATCCTTTCCCTGCTCTCCATGAGGGCAGTAGAGCACGTTCCTGCAGAACAGAAAGGCCAAGGTTTGTACTCCAGACTTTTTCTAGTACCCAGGAAAGAGTGCACCTGGTGCCCCATCCTCGATCTGTCCATCCTAAACACCTTCCTGCTGATCCCAAAATTCAAAATTGCTCACCCTACAGTAGCTGCTACCCATGCTCTCCAAGGATGCTTGGTTATCCACCCTAGACCTAAAGGAGGCCTACCTCCACATTCCTATCAGGGAATCTTGCAGGAAATATCTCCATTTCAGGACAGGATCTCAGCACTTTCAGTTCTCTGTGCTTCCCTTTGGCTCATCTACTGCTCTCAGAGTTTTCACAAAATGTCTGTCTCCGGCCATTGCCTTTTGCAGACAAAGGAATATCCAGATTTACCCATATTTAGACAACTGCCTAATTCAGGCAGACAGCCAGGAAAAGCTGCTCAAGCACCTGGCCTTTGTAAAGTCCCTACTAACCTCCCTATGGTACACAATCAACGAAAAAAATCCAAACAGGTACCCACCCAAAGGATTATATTCTTGAGAGCAAGCCTGGACACAGCATCCCAGATGGTATTCCTTACACCACAAAAGCAAACCTTCCTGACAGTCTGTTTCTCTCACTTAGCCACCGTTCCCCAACTATCTGCAAGGAAAATCCTGCATGCTCTGGGGTTCACGGCATCTTGCATTCTACTCCTTCTTTATGCCAGACTGCATATGAGGAAACTTCAGTGGTACCTAAAAAGCCTTTGGGGTCAACACTCTCAAGACCTGGAGACCCTTATACCTATAATACCTTCCCTCAGAAAAGATTCTGTGGTGGGCAACAACATGCTCCCTCAACAAAGGACTACCTTTCTCACCACTCCATGCCGCCCATACCTTCACCACAGATGCATCAGATTATGCCTGGGGTGCACACCTTGGACGGCAGGTGCATACAGGGCCAATGGAGCCCACAGCAAATCCATCTGCACATCAACCAAAAAGAGGAGATAGCTGTCCAGCATGCCTTGATAGCATTCAAGCCCCTTCTCTCCCCAGGGGCTCTCCTGATCAAAACAAACAACACAAATGTGATGTGGTATATCAACAAACAGGGAGGGACTCAGTCCTACCCTCTGTGTAGGCTGAACATGACCCTTTGGCACACAGTCTCTGCCATGCAACTTCACCTGTTAGCACAATTCCTACCGGGTTCTCTCAACTCTCTGGCAGACCACTTAAGCAGAAATCTTCTGGACCCACACAAGTGGCAGCTCAACAGAAGAACCTTCGCCCTAATAACTCAGAAATGGGGCACCCCGAAGGTCGACCTCTTTGCCTCCCACACCAACCATCAGCTCAGCAAGTTCAGCACCAGGGAGCATCACTGCAGGGCTTGGAAAGTCGATGCCCTGTCCTTCCCCTGGGTCAATCTATTGGTCTATGCCTTTACTCCACTGCCTGTCATCCCCAGGGTACTGCTCAAAATAAAGGAGGAAAAACCAAGGACAATTCTTATAGCTCCAGACTGGCCTCGCCAGCACTGGTATCCCTTGCTGTGCAGCCTGTCCCCTCTGCCACCTTGGCATCTCCCTGAGATTCCAAACCTCCTGACCCAGAGGGAAGGGGAATTCATGCATCCCCAGTTGCAGACACTCAGCATGGCTTATTCCCTAGACCACAATCAATCTCCCAACCTCAGCAAACAGATTCTAGATGTTGTATGTGAGGCCAGACACCCTAGCATTAGGAAGTCTTGTGCTGACAAATGGAAAAGGTTCTGCACCTGGATTCAGGCTAAGAGAGCCGGTACGGCACAGCCCTCCCTCTCATCCTGGATTACTTAGCTGACCTACTATACAGTGGACTCTCCTTTTCCTCTATTAAAATTCGTGCCTGTGCTATCTGTGCTCATTTTCCCACTGAGCAGCCCCTTTTCTTACACCCTCTGATCAGACATTTCCTAAGAGGGGCTAGCAACATGAAGCCACCCAGAAAAGCACCAACTCCAGCTTGGGACCTTAACTTTGTGTTGGAAAAGCTCAGCCCCCCCCCCCCTTTCGAACCTGCCTCTTCAGCAGAGCTAAAATTTCTCCCCTAGAAGACCGCTTTCCTTCTGGCCATCACGTCAGCCAGAAGGGTCTCCCAGCTGCAAGCACTCATGGCTGTGGAACCCTTCATCATC
This sequence comes from Protopterus annectens, assembly GCF_019279795.1. Taxonomy (NCBI): domain Eukaryota; kingdom Metazoa; phylum Chordata; order Ceratodontiformes; family Protopteridae; genus Protopterus; species Protopterus annectens. Next base: position 777,605,334 of record NC_056735.1, read on the forward strand.
TTCCATGCTGACAGGGTATCCCTCAGGACTAACCCATCCTTCATGCCCAAGGTGTGATGTCCAGTGTGGCTATCAACCAAATCCATTCATTTGCCCACCTTTTTTGTCTAACCCATAGAACAAGTGGGAAAGGATCCTGCACTCTATAGATGTGCACAGACAGCTCAGTTTCTATCTAGACAGGAATAAATCCTTCAGAAAGTTTGATCAATTGCTGGTTAGCTTTGCTGCAGGGGCAGAGGGCAAAGCCATATCCAAATAAACCATCTCCAAATGGATAGCACACTCCATCCATTTCTGCTACCCCACCCCAGTGGGGTCACGACTCACTCCACCAGAGCAGACTCCATCTCTGCAGCTTTCTTCAGAGGAGTCCCCACCAGGGAATCCTGGAGGCTGCCACCTGGACATATGTTCACACCTTCACCAAACATTACCACCTGCCTATCTTCTCCAAATCCAGGGCAGGGTTTGCCTCTGCAGTCTTGCAGGGCATCCTAGCCAGCCCCTACTTATCTTGACTGCCTCCACCCTTTTCCTCAGCTTTGGGAATCAACCCAAATGTGATGACTTCAACAGTGAAACGAAGAACATAGTACAGTTATGTACACTTACCATAAATGTAGATGTTCGAGTGTATTCACTGTTGCAGTCCTGGTTTCCCTACCTCCATCCCCCTCTTCTTTCTTCTCTTACAAGGGACATATTGGTATTTACTTCCTACTGGTGGAGTTCTTCCACCAGAGCCTGGCTCCCAATTTGGGGCTCCTGACAGGTTAGGGCAAGAAAAACTGATGTAATGGCATTGGCTGCCTTACTTTATACTACTGACAACCTGACATCATTCCTAAAGCGACAGCAACCGATGCAGAAATACTAAGCCTCTGGTATTCGGCGGGAGGACTACCCTGGCAGGGATAACCTAAATGTGATGACTGCAACAGTGAATACACTCTAACATCTACATTTATGTTAAGTGTACACAACTGTACTTTGAGTAGCACTTGATTTCACTGCTAGTAGCTTTTCCTTCTTTTGAACAATGTTGCTGAAAGTTCCAGTATTATGAACCAAGTAGCATACCCTACCATTTGTAGTAGCAACCATGTCATGGTTCTGGCATTCACATCTTCGTATTTTATAATGATTGATAGTGTGAGATTCTACCAAAGAAAAGTATGATACTAAACCAAGTTCCAGAATCATCAACTTTTTAAATGTTGGATAGTGTCTTGCACTCTTGTCTTGAAGGTGACTTTCACTACTTCTCTTCAGGTTATGTACGATAATTTTTTTCAAGAGGAGTACTATATATGCCTAAGTGTAAAAGAAATAAGATCAACTACGTACTACGTTTAAATTTTTTTCTTATCACTGCCACTAACTTCAGCTTCGTCCAACAGCTGCTTATGTCTTTGACTACTCATTCTAAGCCTTTTGGTTTAAACACTTGGGCTTCGGACCAGTTGTTTTGCACTGAGAGGGTTTGTGGTCTGCACTGTAGTGGCAGAACAGGTAGCTTACATCCTTCTAGGTTGGGAACTGCTGATTGAGGGCTCAGTGTCTGTTATTCTAAAAGTGTATTAATTCTGGTTTAAGCACTTGGGCTTTCAGGCCAGTTATTTTACATTAAGAGGGTTCGTGGTCTGCACCCTTGTGGGAGGAGAGGCTGGACTCTGCCTTTCTGAGCTGGGAATTTCTGGTTAAAGGCTTATAGTGCATGCATATCTGAACTGCTTCTTACTGAAGTTGGTGCGCCTTGTTTGCTGTGGCATAGACTGGATTCGGGCCTGCTGGATCTAGCTTTGTTTGTGTAACTTGAGCACTAATCCAGGCATTCTCTAAAATATTCAATTGTATTTATTACTGCTTGGTAGTAACTTGGTTAAAGTGTAGCTATCATTCTAAGTCTTTTGGATTAAGCACTTGGACTTCAGACTAGTTGTTTTACATTAGGAAGGTTTGTGGCATGCACTGTAGTGGCAGGACAGGTAACTTTCATCCTTCTAAGTTGGGAACTGCTGATTGAGAGCCCAGTGTCTGTTATTCTTAGTGTATTAGTTCTGCTTTAAGCACTTGGGCTTCAGGCCAGTTATTTTACATTAAGAAGGTTTGTGGTCTGCACTTTTGTGGGAGAAGAGGCTGGACTCTGCCCTTCTGAGCTGGGAATTTCTGGTTAAAGGTTTATAGTGCCTGAATATCTGAACTGTATCTTACTGAAATTGGTACACCTTGTTTGCTGTAGCATAGACTTGATTCAGGCCTGCTGAATCTAGCTTTGTTTATATGCTTGTTATTTCCCTGGAACGCTAATTCCACCTAATACGCGGCTTCTCAGCGCTTCTGTGGATCACTAGTGATAGCTGCATTGCTTACTGTACTTATTTCCTTGTCTCACTTGAAAGAAAGTTACTGTTTGTCGTTTTTGCATTTAAGTTGCCTGTAACACATTGCACTTAAGTTACCTGGCACTGCTCACTAAAGCAATTATATAAGTCAGCACTAAAAAATTAAAAGCACTACACCCTCACTCCCCACTGGCCCTTGTTTTCAATTATAAAGGAATTCCCAATATTATTCTAGCATGTCCAAGTGGGCGGCCACGGTGGTGCAGTGGTTAGCATTGCCGCCTCACAGCAAGAGGTTCTCCGGATCGATCCTCGGCTGGGGTGCCTTCTGTGCGGAGTCTGCATGTCCTCCCTGTGGTCGCGTGGGTTTCCTCCGGGTGCTCCGGTTTCCTCCCACATCCCAAAGACATGCTGCAGGTGGATTGGACACTCTAAATTGGCCCTAGGTGTGCGTGTGAATGTGCCTTCTGTGGAAGGTTGGGCGCCGGGCTGGCAACTCGACACCGTAAAACTCCACTGCCATTCAATGTGCTGACAAGGTGATCCACTGTGGCGACCCCTAACCGGGAAAAAGCCGAAAGAAGAAGAAGAAGATTCTAGCATGTCCAAAGGTCAGTTGTCAATCTCCTCTCCGGTCCAGCTGGTGAATCTGGGAATCTTGAGGCAATGTTACAACTGCCTCATGTACACAGACAACCCTCTCCTCCTCCCAACAGATTCCAACACATGTGAGAGATGCAACCATATAGCCAAACTGGAGGCTAAGCTCTCTCAACTCAGTACTGGCATAACCAGTCAGGAGGAGAAGGAAACCACACTCACTACAATTCCAGTCTCACATAGACCTACCACGACAGCAAACCAAACACATAATCAAACAAAAACATACTCGGAGGCTCTAAATAAAGATCTGCCGAAGCAGCAGAGACCTCCAAAGCAGACACCCAAGCAACCACTACCCCAAAACAAAACACGTGCAACACATATCTCACAAAGCCAGTGTGCCAAACAGTCACAGCCCTTAAGACTAAACAACACACCTGATACACTTGTAATAGGTGACTCTATCGTCAGGCACACTGATGTCCCGCTCACCAGACTGAACAAGGAGAGGGTCACGGTGAGTAGCCTGTCGGGTGCTAGGATCCGCCACATAACACAAGCACTCAGGTCACTCCAAGGCAAGTACAAATATGACTCAGTCATTGTCCATGCTGGTGTGAATGGCCTGAGGCGTACCTCCCTGGTCTACATGAAAAGAGACATAAGGGAGCTCTCTGAGCATGTAGCCCAGGCCGGTATGACCCTGATCTTGAGTAGCATCTTACCCTCACCAAGAATGATGCCATAGTATGAAGACAAGATGATCAATTTCAACAATTGGCTTAAGTACTGGTGTCATTCAAAGGGGATCCAGTGCCTGTCAGCTTGGGATGATATGCTCGACAAGCCACGATGCTTCGCTAGGGACGGCTTGCACCTGTCACCCCTGGGCTTTCGGATATTGGCAAAGGCTCTTGCTACCCCCATAGTGCCTTTTTTAGGCAAGGCTCAAAAGACAAACCCACCTCCATAGGTATCACAAGGGATAAGAAACTAAGAGTAATGCTACTCAACGCCAGAAGTCTAAACCTCAAGGTGCATGCACTCGAAACTCTCCTTAGCATGGAGAACATCGATATCTGTGCAGTAACAGAAACCTGGTTCAGGGCTCCCGAGAGCACCCCAGCACTACCAGGTTATACCTCATACCATGCTTTTCGGCTACAAAACTTGGACCGAACCACAAAAGGAGGGGGAGTATCGATATTCATCAAAGATATCCACACCTCCAGGTTGGTGGCAAAGCACGAAGCATCAAAGATTATCCATGTGCAACTAACAGTGGGTAAAACTGCCTTCCAGTTTATAGCCTGCTACAGACCACCCTCCCAAACCCAGGAACCCCACTCAGCCTTCCTGAGAACACTGAAAAATATGAAGGTCTCTCCAAACACCATTATATTGGGCGACTTCAACTACCCAAACATAGACTGGGAGCATTACTCTAGCTCCAACACCCTAGCCCAAAGGTTCCTAGAATTTATAAACTCAAATGCTATGGAACAACTTGTTACCACTCCCACAAGAGGGGAAAACATACTGGACCTGATCATCACCAACATGGGGACTCTATGCTCCAGACCAGAAGTGTATCCCTCACTGGTAAGATCAGACCATAAACTAATCTCACTGGATATTCACATCGCAACCCCACCCCCTGCCCAGAAAACCACAGTGAAAAACTTCTCTAAAGCAAATTTCACACTCCTCAAAACCGAGGTGGAATCCTTCAAAGCCCCCGGGCCTGTGGAAAATATGGCCCAGACCGCAGAATCCTTTATAAACGCATTCTGTGAACACCTTCAGGAATGCATGGATCATGCGATCCCAAATAAAACCAAGACCCAATCCTCCAAAGGCAGACGTCCTGTCTGGTGGACCCCAGCCATAAACAAACTATACAATAGAAGGAGGAAGCTACTAAATGGTAGAGCAAAATCCCAAAAAGCGAAGGCATCACTGATCAGTATTAGCAAAAAACTACGGGCACTCATAAAATTGTCTAAGGCCAGCTTCGAGAGAAAAATTGCACAGGACACTAAGGATAATCACAAGGCTTTCTTTAGTTATGTTAGGAACCTGGGTGGTAATTCCCAGATATGCTCAGAATTAGTCCAAAATGACAAAAAATACACCGAACCCACAGACATTGCCAACATCCTAGCTGACAGATTCCGTGCAAACTTCTCCCCCCCCCCTCCTCGCCAAAAGGGCAAATATCTATCCCAGCAGAGTGCTGCCCTCCTGACATCTCAGATGCTCAGGTAAGAGCCGCCCTCTCCAAAGCAAAAAACACAGCATCAATGGGACCAGACGGTGTCCCGGGCTGCATCCTACATGAACTCCAAGAAGAGCTAAACCCAAACATAAAACTACTGTTCAATCTCAGCCTTACTACAGGATATGTGCCCAAAGAGTGGCGTACAGCAACAGTGGTCCCTCTCCATAAAGGTGGTGCCTCAACGGATCCTGGAAACTATCGCCCCATAAGCCTGACTAGCTTGGTCTGCAAAGCTATGGAAAGGATCATCATGGACCTCATAAATAAAGATATTGGGGACCTACAGACACTGGATCCTACCCAGTTCAGCTTTGTTAAGGGCAGATCCTGCCTCTTAAACCTGGTTGATTTCTTTGAAACAGTCACCAAGGCCATTGACAAGGGGAAGGTGGTCCACACAGCCTGCCTGGACCTCGCAAAAGCCTTCGATACAATACCCCACTCGGGCATTGTAGATAAGCACACCAGCTTAAATATAAACCCCTATGTCACTAGATGGATTGCAAACTGGCTCAAGGACAGAACCCACATGGTTAGAATTGCTGGAGCCATGTCAGACTCCAAACCAGTTACAAGTGGTGTCCCACAAGGCTCAGTCCTGGGACCTCTCTTGTTCGGTATATATTTCTCGGAGGTACAGGCCAACACGGAAGGACTGTGGCTGACCAAGTTCGCAGATGACTGCAAACTGGGCGCCATAATCGACTCTCCAGCCGACACAAGCATCCTCCAAAAGGGCCTCATAGAAACAGACAACAGGTGCCAGAGCCATGGCCTCAAGCTAAATGCCAAAAAGTGTATAGTCATCCCCTTTGGCAAAAACAAAGTGCCCACAAATTACCACATAGGTGGTAATCCATTAAGTACAGAAGAAGTAATTAGAGACCTGGGGACCCAAGTTGATAGCAATCTCTCATTTGACAACCACATAGCCAAAGTGGTTAAAAAAACATTTTATATAGCCCACCTAATCATGAAGGGATTCACATCTAGATCAGGGAAGGTCATCGTGCCTCTTTACTCATCCCTCATCAGGCCCATAATTGAGTACAATGCCCCTATAATTGAGTACAATGCCCCTTTTGGGATGTACCTTACCAGACACCTGCAGCAACTGGAAAGACCCCAAAAGTACCTCACCAAGAGGATCAAAGGGCTCAAACAGATGCCATATGCTGCCTGGTTAAAGAAACTCCAGCTCTACTCAGTGGCATACCACCTGTTCAGAGGCGATCTGTGCCTGACGTATAAAGCCATGTCCAACCCGGAATTAATGGACATGCTGCACCTCAGAAAATCCAAATCCCATCGAGCTACGCGCTCGAGAGACTTGAACCTCAGCACTGAAATAAATAGGACATGCTGGAGGGACAGATTCATAACCCAGAGGCTCCCTTCACTCTGGAATAAAATCCCAGTCCAGGTTAGGCAGAGTACCTCATTGACTCTCTTCAAGAGGAATCTTGACGAGTGGATGGGAGATCGTAGGTTTACCCCGGGTATCACTTCTGTGTCACTGTTAGACAGAGGCACAATATACTAACCTCGAAAAAGGGCATAGCAAAATAAATTTAAAATGGGTGGCGAAAGCCAAACACATTCTGGCTAGGCTTATAAATGCCCTAGGGCAGATAGCCTAGTATGAACCTATGAACCTATGACAGCTCCACAGTGTGACCTGCACAAGGAAGGTGTCCCTAGACATGAAGATCCTCCAGTTCTCCGTGCACATGTTCTTATTCAAAGATTGTATATGTTGAGTGCTTGTAGGTTGTTTTTGTGTTAATGACTTCTGGGATACACTGTCTACTTTATATTTCCTTTATGAATAACTTAAAATTTGAGTCACAAAGGTACAACAACATATGCACATTAAGTATGCAAGAAAATTGGATGGGTTATAGTTTGTGCATCTAGTTACTAAAGTTGAATATCAGATGCTGTTCTTGGCTAACGGCAATATCTGATGTGTAGCTTATATTGGACAATGCTTTTGTGGTTGTTTTATCTTAGCAAATGTTACAGATTTTGTAGTAGAAGGTGAGTATGTCTGCTGTTAGAACTAAGGATAGAAATGAACATGTTCTATTGATGGACAATCCTGGATGCTGAAGCAGATTTAGAAAATATCTTATTAGCTGCATAAACAAAATAGTAGGTTCATTTAGGAGTCTTATTTGGGTAAAGGGCCAAATTTAAAGTTTTCTGTTAAGCATAGCAGTGGGGTATTTGTTTTTTATTTAGATGCTACATGTGATAAAAATGATATCTGGTTATAATAAAAGTGTTAACCAAGCCTGGCTCCATTGAGCAGAGAGATGAAGCCGACTGAGAACTAAGTGACCGGCTTTGATTAGAAACTGTGGCAGTAGAGGAGCCAGACAGGGAAGTGGAGGAATCAAGGGCAGTGGCCCACTCACCTTTCCTGGGGGAGGGAATGGTTACATGCATTCAGGAGCATACAAGTTGGTGTGATTTCCCTGGTGAATACCATTAGATGGGAAACTAGTGCTCATGTTGTGAGGGGGAGTGGCAGAGCTGCTTGGAAGGAATGCCTCTTGCAGAAGTGAGGAGGCTTCCTCTGTGATCAGTCCATTACACTACCCCTAGCAACTCGCTGGGTGATTGTGGTTAGAGCCAGGGAGTAAAAAAACACGAAAAACGTCAAATAATCACCAATGGTTACCTCAGTTGCAGCACCTCTCAGTTGTCTCTTGACCAGTGAAAAAGTGAATGAGCTGACAGATCAAGAGAGACTAATGGTCGTTATGTAGTATTAGTAAAAGACACTGCAAATAAACAAATAAAAGTGCAAACTGGTTCCATTTGATACTCATTTGTCACTCGGGTGGTATTCACAAAATTCATAAAAAATGGTTTATAGCAGAGCACTGCAACTCTATCAGCAGTGCAGTTTACTTAGTTTGGTAGAGAGATGTGCTACTTAGCTTTCATTTTATTTATTTTTTTAACATTTGTTAACCCGGAAAGTCCGAATTGGAACAAAGACAATTTTCAGCGGAGGCGCAGAGATTGCTCCAGACGCATGTTTTTGTAACATGGGAGGAAACTGGAGCACCTGGAGAAAACCCACACAAACGCAGGGAGGACATGCAGACTCTGCACAGAAGGCACCCCTACCGAGAATTGAACCAGAGGACCTCTTGCTGTGAGGTGACAACGCCATCACTGCGCTGTCCGCTTAATCCATTTCATAGACCTGCATAATTAGCATCCCTCTGAATCTTATTAAATCTATGCTGTGAACATCTGTGAATAGCCCACTATACAGTTTGGAGCAAGGTGTTCCATTGAGTAGACTGTAACTGTTCAGCTATGTAAACTGCTTTCCCAATTGAAATGAATGGGTGCTATGTGGCAATTAGACACATTATCTGCTGATGAAAGCTGAGTAGTGCAATTTTTTTTGGAATTTCTGTATTGTAGAACTCCTTTATTAGCAATGACTCCTGAAAAATGCAGAAGCTTGATTTATATTGGCCACAATCACATTCTTGCACATTGCATTGCGGCTGCACAGAGGTTTTAAGAATTGTTTTTATTTGCATGGTACACAATGCTGTGCAGTGTGGCAGGTTATAGATGTCTATGAACTTTGCCTAAGGTCTCCAAAAATTCATATTATACTCCAGATAGGGTGTAACTTACTATCTTTGTAATAATAGTAACTTTTATCTTACTTTACGACCCCTTTGCAGTGGGTGGTCCATTTAGGCATGCTTCCTTGTAATTCTCTTTCACATGGATTTTCTAAAAATCTTTAGTCCCCACATTTGATTTTTTTATCCTCTTTGGTCCACTTTACAGTGTCCTTGTGTTGGATTAAGGTGGACTGTGCACTGCATTGTTCCCTAGTATTTACATGCTGCTTGCATAGTTCACTCCTCCTCTTCCTAGCATCAGATGTTTCAAGGGTCCCCACATTTGATGTTTGTGATGCACAGTCTCACCAGCTGTGACTGTGGCTACCACATTATGATCTGTTACAGCTATAAATGCTGTTTCTGTTCCTTTTGACTGGATTGTGATGTTTAAAGGTGTCACCAGTAGCAGTATTTTACCCCCTGGATTTGAATTCTGTGAAAGTTAAGCTATTGGCCTGCTTCATTGCTTGGCACTTGGAAGTGATGAATGAGGGCTTTCTGCAGTGGAAGGCATCTTTGCTGTTCCGTCTTCTTTTAAGCAGTCACAGTATTCTAGAAGAAAGAAGACATTAAAGTGTTAGAAATGGTTTGCCAAGTGCCAGGCCACACATCTTCATATTTGGTCCCCCAAGCAAGTTTTTCAAAATGAACTTCTGCAAGACAGACCAGTAGTAGTTCTGAGTGATCCAAAGGGCGTGCTAAGGTAGAAGGATGGTTCTCTGATGCTCTAACATTGTCCCAGCTTGAAGAGCCACTGCTAAGGAAAGGTGGGTTTTGGACTTTATTCATAGATGTCATGTCCTTGAATCCATTGGCGTCCTCTGCAGGAAGATGAGAGTGTATTGGTGGAGTTAATGGCATAATCTCAGCCCCTCATATAGGCAAAGAGTCTATGGAAATGGGGTATGTATTTCCGTATTTTGTGCCGATCGAAGTTGGAGATTCTGACCAGTCTTGGACCTCAGTAACTTCAACTTTTAACTTCTTTTTTGTGAAATTGCATATAAGTGATGCTCAAAGTTTGTACCCTGATGCTGCTGATTCTGGACGGCTTTTTGGAGGCTGTCAGTAAGTCTGGCAGTTACCCACTGTAGTGGCAGTAGGTGAAAACCACAGAGGAGGTTGCCTTTTGGCTTTTCCACTGTTACAGTGACACTTGCCAAGGTGTTTGCCACGTAGTAGAGGCACTTGGTTTACAGCCTGAACCTCTTGGTGTTCCCCTTAATAGAGAGTTGGTTGACAGGGGCCATTGCTAGTTGCTGTAACTTTGGATGGAGCCTAGGTTTTCACATGGTTACAGTTATTCAGTGGCACCGTCTTCTTGGTTTGGAAAATGATCGTTGGTTTCCAGTAAGTGTGTGTGCGTCGTCTTTATAGGTATCATGCTAGGTATTCTAACATCCTTCTTTTGCACCTGTTTCTGCTCTTGATACTGTGTTCATGGTGCTGTTACATGCATGTGCAGGTCCTGTATTGAGTGATGTTCTACCACCTACTGTAGTCCCGTCACTCTCTTTCAGACATGCTTCTGTTCTCGGAGCTGTGCTGCCATTCCTTAGTCTTAGTTCTCAGACCGCAATCTGAAGACTGGTTTTCCCTTCATGCCTCGTCATGTCATTCACAGAGTTATGGATGCACTGCTGTAGTACTCAGGGGTCCCAGTTTGTGTCAGCTTTTGTTTCAAGGTAAGTGGAGTCCAGATGAAAAAATATTCTTTCTAGAACATCATTGTAACAGTAAATCATAGCACATTTTCCCTTTGTTTCTCTGGTTTACCTGGTCTATCCCTTTTTGTTTGTGAAGACTAAACTAGTGTCATGTATATGAAGTTTTGTATATAGGTAGTGGAAGACTCTCCTTCAAATCATCCAGGGTTGGCATGCACTTTCCTCATTCCCTGAGCATATTGTTTCCCAAGCACTATTACAGACTGAACAAGAGACATAATGAAAACCTGTAACAGTGAGTAAACAGACAATCAAAATGCCAAGACAACCTCAGCATAAGCTGTGTAGATTTATTATTGATGTAGTGAATAAAACAAAACAAATATTTGTTTTCCGTTAAGTCAGAAACTACTGATTTTCCAAGATTAAACAGAAAAACATCTGGAAATTGATGTAGTCATGTTTGAACAAACTCATCCCTCAAAAATGGCATTTAAAAATTAGGTGTCTAACTTATTATTCATTGAAGTACAGAGCAGCTCAGTACAGATGATTCAGCTGCAGAAAGTGACATTTTATCATAAATACTAGCTGTGAAAGTCTAGGCCAAGCTCCAAATCGACTCACTATACATTGTTATCAGACACACTGTAGAATGCTTTTTGACTCATTATTGTTTGCAATTCTTTGATTCAGTGAAGCAATTGCAAAAATACCAGTAACAGATCAGAAGTTGTTTCCAAAAAGCATGATAAAGTAATCTCCTTAACAGGCAGCCAGAGAGTTTGTGTCCCAGAAGAAATCCCAGCCCACTTCCAGTCATCCAGGGTGTTCACACAGGTAGTACAAAAATAAAGTTCTCAGCAAGCAGGTTCCTATAAAATCTGAAAGCAGCAATATACTGTCCAAGAGCAGAAATAAAAGTTTTCTTTGAGATCCAGATGTACAATTGTATTGAGATGATGCATAGAACCACTAGGCGCAACATACCTTTTAAAGGTAACTGTTACAACACTTGAAAATAAGAAACTTTCCAAAACTGATCTCTCACATAGCAGATATACTGTTGCAACGCAGTAATGTCAGGCTAGTGTAGCAGACACTTTGACTTCTTTAACAGGCCTTTGCAGACACAGGTTGGTCAGAGCAGGAGAAAGTACAGTGGGTTAAGCAGTTTAACAAAGTTTGTTTCTTTACGGGCACACATTTTCTCCTCTTCTTGAAGGAAGCAAATAATTGCTCTGATTTCCTGAACATGTGTTTCCTGGTGTAGTAGCTTAGTTGTGAACATCCATTATATGTAGTAGGTGTTGTCTTTTATAGGTGATTACTAGATTAATGGCTATAGAAGCCTTTTTAAGCCTAGAAATGTTTTCACAAATATATCTGACATAACTTGATATCCCAAGGTAATTTTCAAGGTTGGATAGAACCTTGGACAGTGGGCGGCCAAGCATTTACAGGATGCCTCTCTCAATAAGAGACATAGGTGCCTAACCAGGGGTAATTTCCTGATTCCCCATCCACTGGCCCAACTTATGTTTGAATTTGGTAAAGGAAGACCTCTGCTTTACATGGATAGGAAAGCTGTTCCAGAGAAGTGGTAGTCTCTGAAGCACATACCTGTCCTTCCAGCATTTCCCATTTATTTTGCAGACAAGGTTTAATTCCCTAGATCAGGTGTTTCTAATGCACTTTGTTTTGCATATGTGCAACAGGTCCATCAGAGCATGATCAGATGGTCCTTTGTAGGCCAGGCATAGATCACCTTACAGCAATCTATAGGAGACCAAGTACAGGGTTAGGGCTTTGAGGGGGGCTGCTTAGGATGTTGTTTACACCTTATATTCTTTTTGTGAGGAATCTCTGTGGATACTGTAGCAGTTGCAAATGCTTGGTCAGGTACATACTAAAGGGTGCATTATATTTAATAACTGGTCTGATGATGGCTGAGTACAGTGGAACAATGACTTTCTTAGACCTAGATACTATGCCTATGCTTATAAGTTGTGCAATGTAGAATGCTTTTCTCACCACTACAGACACATGATGGTCAAAGGCCAGGTTACTGTCTACATGTGTACCCAAATCCCTGACCACTGGGTCTATTTGTAGGGGAATATTATCAATGTGGTAATTTCCAGGGGTGAATGTCTTTCCAAAGGATACTGTTATGCATTCCTTTGCTTTAAGTTTTAGACCATTGCTCAGACACCAGTTATTGGTCTGTGTCAGGGCTTTTTGAATTGTATAAATGTATTTGTTTCTTTGGAGAATGAGATGACTGCACCTAGTTTGCAGTTATTTTCAAACTTGGTCAGCCTGAGGCCTTTAACATTGGCGTTGATTTCAGAGAAGTAGATGCCAAAAAAGAGGTCCCCATCACCGAGCAATGAGGGACTCCTCTAGTGACTGGCCTCTTTGTGGAGATAAGATCCAAGAAGTTAAGATAGGGGCAGCTATCTGTGAGCCAGCTAGTTATCCATTGGGTGACATGAGAGTTTATGCCTAATTTAGTGAGGCCACGGTGGTGCAGCGGTTAGCATTGCCACCTCACAGCAAGTGGTTCTGCGGTTCGATCCTTGGCTGGGGTGCCTTCTGTGCGGAGTCTGCATGTCCTTCCTGTGGTCGCTTGGGTTTCCTCCGGGTGCTCCGGTTTCCACTCACATCCCAAAGACATGCTGTAGGTGGATTGGATACTCTAAATTGGCCCTAGGTGTGAGTGTGTGCATGTGTGTGCCTTCCGTGGAAGGTTGGGCGCCGGGCTGGCAACTCAACACCGTAAAACTCCACTGCTAATCATGAGCGGGCAGGTGATCCACTGTGGCGACCCCTAACCGGGAAAAGCCAAAAGAAGATCATCATCTACAATGACTGAGTGAAGTGTTGTGTCAAATGCTTTGGCCAGGTCAAGGCTGGCAGTGTGCATCATTTTGCCCTTGTGCATGGCTTTAATGACCTTCTCAAAAAAGTCGGCCAGTGTGAGTGGGCATGACCTCCCCTAGCCAAAACCAAACTGGGTTGGGTCCAATGTTTGTACATTTCCTATATCATTGTTTATCATTTATATGGCTTTGTATATGACACTAGTCAGACTTATAGTCTGAAGTTGCCCAGGCCCATAGATGCACCCCTTGTGCAGAAGAATAACAATTGCAGTCCTCTGCTCACTTCACTGTCTGGAGGCTGCAGTTGAATAATGATCCTAATGGGCCTAATAGGTCATGTTTCATGCTATTTAGGAGACATTCTGAGATATTATTGGGAATCATTTATGCAGTGTTCCTGGCCTTAGAAAAAGCATTGAATATCTGGTCCTTAAAAAGATAGCTGAGGGAGTTGTGGTTGAGGCGTTTTCCTGAGGGATGACTCGGATGAAGAGAAGGATAAAAAGTTGAAGCTGTATTTGTCTTCTAGTAGATTTACAATGTCCTTCAGGTCAGTATACGTGGCTTCATTCACAATTAGTGTGGCATGCTGTTGTATATTGCTTTTGAGGTTGGGTACATAATTGAAGAAAGCCTTGTGGTTATCCTATACCTGGATGTCTGTTTGTACCTCGAATTTGGCTTTGGTAAACTTTATTAGTCCCCTGAGTTGCTTGCGGAAATCAGTGAAGAAGTTATTACCTTGCTGTGTGTACCCTTTCTTACATTTTGGTCATTGTTTTCTTTTGTTTTGTTATACAACCTGTTGATGATGGGATTCCAACCACGGTGGCTTATTTTTTTTAAGGTTGTCCAGTGCTACTTTTTAGGTAGGTACAGCTTCCTATATGTAGCTTTTTACATGATTGTACAGAGCTTCTGTTAACAATTCTGCATAGGCAGCAGTGTTCTCATGGTTTGGTCTGTGGGCTTGAAATTTTGCTAGTGCGTTGCTTCATAGTAGAAAGTTAGCCTTAGAATAATTATTAAAAGTTCCAGGGTTAGATGGAGTCCCAGGTTTAATTTTTATTTCAAAGGAGACAGCTTTATGGTCTGCCTGACATGTGGAAACATTACACGGCGGCGCAAGGTGTGGGTGTGGGTGTGTGTGTGTGGGTGTGTTCGTGTTCGTGTTCTCCTGCATGTATGTTGGCCAGGGCTTTGAATGCTTTCCATACAGAACTGTTAGCAGTTAAAGAGAGAGCATAGTAGGCAAGAATGAATGATCAGTCTTCAGAAATGCACTTTCATATGAAAAACTGTATATAGTGTCTTGTACTTAAGGGCTCATAACTTTGCAGTCATTTGTCTTAAGGTTAATGTTACTAAAAATGGGTTTTCCATGGAAAAGTAATGCATTGAATCAACTAATCTGGATGAAGGTAGAATTAACATTTTCATTGTGAAATTTAAATGCTAATGAAAAGGGGATATGTCTACCTGGGGATGGTTACATTCAGAATGTCCATCAGTGAGGCTTTAACAGACAAGCTATGGAAAAAATGGCAGACGAGCAAAAATTTTACATACATGTACTTTGATGGAGGTGTATACCATTTGGGAGGTCAGCTTGTCTTACAGACCACTACTTTTTCCATACATTTTTCTTAGAGCTGAAGGTTTTCTTACTGACATCTAGGCTGTGGGGATACTTCTGATGCCTGAACCTCTGTTGCTGACAGCAGGCAAGCTGCCAGTAGTAGAATACCAAATTAGTAGCCCTGAACTTGCCCCGTTGACTTTATGGCACCAATGACATGCCCCACATCTTGTCATACCTAGATGTAACTGGGCAGGCATTTAAGTGACTATTGAATAACTGTATATTGGTGACAGCTTTTATTTAAGAAATACAAGATATTCTTTGAAGGATAAATACAATTGCAATTCTAAAGCAGTTGTCTGTTTAACCCTGGGCAACTCATGTCCAGTATTTTATATTGGAAAACCTGAGAGACGTTTTGCCCAAAGAATATATGAACACGAGTATGCTATAAAGAAAAATAACCTAAACAATGCTTTAGCAAAGCGTATTTGTGATTTTAATAGTCACCAATTTCTTTTATGGCTATTGACCATGTGAATGTTGAAGAAAAGCAACCATGGGGGGGTGCATTTAGAGCTTAAAGAATTAAGATGGCAAATTAGAGTACAGGCAGATAATTGGCCTGGAATTAATGAACATAGCTCTATAGCACCAGTTTTTAAATTGAAAGCCCTGCAAAGAAAGAAAGAAAATCAATTAATTCAGATGCAATTTCTTATGTACTTGTCTTGCTTTTCTTATTCATGTTTTCTTATGCATTGTTTATGTAATTTTAAACATTGTTATACATATATGTTGTTCTTCATGTGCATATAATGCCATTTTATTCACTTATTTATATTTATATATTTGAAACATTCATAACATTTTTAGGTTAATTTATGAGCAAATCCAATGCAATTTTTAGCATTTTTTTTTTAACATGTTTAACATATTTATTTAATACGCATTAGGTCAATATATATGTATGTCAATCATATTGAGGGTCCAATGAAAAATGAAGTGGCAGTATAAAAGGATGTGATGCAACAATTTTAAAATGTCTGATGAAGTTTAACATAGTTTTAAACGAAAGTGCTAACACATTGATTTATTTTTTGTCAATGTGTTTTTACAACTGTTGGTATGTGGAGGCTGAGTTACATTTGCCTTTTTCATTTATATAAACTTATAGGTCTGTTCATGGTCCCCATGGTGCAGAGGGATAATAATTGCTGTCTTCCACTCCCCAGGGACAAAGCCACTCTGGAAGCTGCGGTTAAAAAGATCCTAGTGTGTCTGATATTTCAAGCTATAGAAGACACATCCTGGGATATTGTTGGGACCCATTGAAGCAGTGTTTTTAGGTTTATTGAATGTAGTGATGACATGTTCTTTTGTGGTAAATGGTAGAAGAATGATGGAGGGTGTTTCTTGGCAGTGTACTGGAGGTCGAGGGGAGGTGAAATTTAGACTTCCAAGATGGCTGCACATTGAGTAAAAACTTAACTCTAGATCTCCCAGTGTGAAAACAGAAACTCAACAGATAAGGCCAGTAGACTTTTGTGTTTATGGGTAAATTTCAATAACTGGCTAGTAAGTATACTGCCTAGATGCCAGGAAAAAAGAAGTACAGAGCACCTGGAAATAATCAGCTACAAAAAGTGAGGAAGAAATGCTGACTGGGGAAGGGTTTGCAGCTGTTCAGCAAAAAGCAATACAACTTCCAGATATGACTTCCAGTAACCTACAGGAAGATATAAGGCAACTGCACGCAGACCTGGTTAAAGGAAATTAAACACTGATGGAGTATATCAACACAAACAACAAAAGGCTGGAAAAAAACAGAAAAAAGAAAGTATTTTCTGAGAGAATACTCCTGTTAATAAAGCTGACTTCGAAATACTCTGTCTCTTAACTCCACCAAAATTGAGTTAGTGACCTCTGCTAAATTGTTAGGGCTAATAAGCTTATTTCAAAATACTCTCTCTCTCTTAAGTCCACCAAAATCAAGTTAGTGACCTCTACTAAATTGTTTGGGGTAATAATTGATGAAAACCTTAAATTTGATCTTCACATTCAGAACAATATTAGCAACACCCACAAAAAAACTTGGGCTTCTCAATAGGCACAAGTTCCTCTCCCTCCCTTCCAAACAAACATTAGCACTATCTTACCTTTTACCCTTTCTAATTTATGGTGCTGCTTTAGTAACCAGTCTGCAGTCTTCCATGAAAACAAAATTAGAAGCATGCTATAACAAGATCTCTAAATTCGCCACTCTACCCACCACTGCACTGCCCTAAAACAGCTACAATGGTTAGAATTCCCCCACCACCTACTCCTCCTTCATTTCACAGTTACACATAAATTGATATGTAAACCTCAGGACTGCCCTGCACTCAGCTCCTTATTCACTCTCTGTAATCCTGTTAGTCTTCTTTGATCTGAACGCCAATATCTTGTACAAATTCATAAACCCAAGCTACCTGCAGGTCAACTATTATACTCATGGAGCATAGCTGAACTGTGGAATAATCTACCTCCTTCTGTCTGCTTCCAACAATGTCTTCCAACTTTAAAACTGCACTTAAACAATCAACTTCTCTCCAAGTGGACGTGTAACTGTTCCACTACTCACTCAGCCATTACTTAAATCTACCAATTTAACCCTGAAACTGTCCATCCCTAGCTTTTGCTAATAATTTTTTCATTTTCTTCTGACAAACTTTTATTTTTTCTACTCCTCTCCATGTCTCCTCTTAGCTCCATTACCCCTTTTCCCTCCCTCCCTCCTTCCTTTCTTCTACCTTTCTTTTCCCTATTTCATCTTCCTTTCTGTCCACTCTTTATATACTTTCCCCTCTTCCACCTCTCTCTCTTTCCCTTTTAGGATCATAGGAAGTTACTAGGCTGTTGGCCCTGAGACCCTTATAAGCCTAGTCAAGAGTTTAGTCCATGTTTAGACAAGTCAACACCCGATGCCCCTGTCCAGCAGGGACACAGGTGGAATCCCAGGGTTGTATTTTCTGTTTCCCATCCAGTTATCCAGGCTGTGCTTAAAAAGGAGTAATGAGGTACTCTGCTTGATGTGGAGAGGGAGTCTGTTCCATAGATCGGGTGGTCTCTGGGACACAAATCTGTCCCGCCAACAACTCCTGTTGATGTCACAGACCAGATTGAGGTTGCGCGTGCAGGTTACTCAAGTGAAGCTTGACTTGCGGATATGCAGCAGTCCCATTAAGGCGGATTAGAGATTGCTTTGTATGCTAGACAGAGGTCACCTCTGAGGGGTCTGTATGAAGTTGAATAGAGGGACAGGGCTTTTAGCCCATCTGCGTATGGTAGATGTTTGAGGCCCTGGATTCTTCTGATGAGGAACCTCTGTGTTCTGTCCAGCTGCTGCATGTGCTTTGCGAGGTACATGCCAAAAGGAGCATTGTACTAAATTTTTACTGTTTTCTCCCTTCCTTCCCCTATTGCTTTATAAAGCAACAGTTGTCTGCCTTTTTAATCAAGTTTTATTTGCATTCATATATTCAGCTTAGTTGTTCTTTTCAAGGCCTTATCACTCTATGCTTCTCTTATTGTGTATAACAGTCTAATCCTGATACAATTTTTGCTGTGCACTATGTCATATTGTTATTGTACCCCTGTGCAATGAATATATTCAACCTTCATGTCAGAAAGACTGTAGCAGGTTTGGTCTAAAATCGAAGACCAGCCACACTGAAGTAATGACCAATGTGTTTATTGATCAACAAGAACAAGGTTGATTAAGCACTTTCGTATATGTACTTCATCAGAATCATGGAAAAAGAATTGCAATGGGATGAGGGCTGGGGGCTTACATAGTGTAAACTACAGCTAACCTATGTTGCAGTGCTGCTCACCAGTTGCTTCTTGAGTATCACAAGACTGTGATAAATTTCAGGGGTAATTCATACAGGGAAAATAAAATTTCTGGTGATTGCAGATATATATATATATATATAGTAATTCATACAGGGAAAATAAAATTTCTGGTGATTGCAGATATATATATCAGCAGCGGTTAGTGGTGCCTTGTGTATACATATATATATATATATATATATATATATATATATATATATACAAGGCACCACTAACCGCTGCTGAGCATTGCTCAAAAGCAAGGCTTATATAGAGGTGGAAAAAAACAAGTTTTAATGTAGGTATGTCCTTAGACCAATCAAGTAAGCACACAATAAGCTTTCCACCAACAATTCCTAGCTCAGATAGGTGAAATTAGCCGTCTCCTGCCACAAGAGTACAGACTTTAACCCTCTTAATGTAAAATGACTGGTTTGGCGCCCAAGTGTTAGGGAACCACAAAATAGATACCTAAAATCACTGAAAACAGCCAACACAGTGTATTTAGAGCACTACAGTTGCAGAACAGCGGTCCTTACAGCAGTGGAAAAGTGTAACTTAAAAGTCTAAGCAGGTGCAGGATAAACAATAAATAGCACAGAAATGTTAGAGAATGCAGTGCAAATAAGTAATACAAGTGCAAAATAATACTTGAATTCATTTTTCTTGCTAAGGATGGCTTCAGATGGAAACAAAATCTCTCAAACTCTCTAGAGTAGTCATCAAACAATGAGCAGCTCTGAATAACTGAGCCAAGTCTCCCCCAAATGTGAGGCTTGTATAGAAGCCCAGAAAACAAGAGAACTACAACTGCATAACAGCTATCCTTACAGCGGTAGAAAAATCTGAATAAAAACTTTCTGTTAGTGATGCTGCTTTCTGCAAACTGAGTCCTGCTGCCTTTCATTTTTGTGCTTCTTACTTCGCTTTTAAATTTTCTGACCTCTATACCATAAGGTCCCCTTCCTCTTTAGCCATGATTACTTATTCACCTCTGTATACCATTTGGCTTATTCCTTCCCACTGGCATTATCTTGCCTTTTTATGCTGAAATTAGGCTGACACATTTTCACCATTCCAGTCCTGTCAAATCTTTTGTCATCTTTTTTTGTGCTTACCTGAATGTTAGTGATTGTGTATCATCAGCAAAAAGACGAACTTCCATCCCAGACCTTCTACAATTTCTGTTAGAATAACACTGGAATGGACCAGTTCCATTAATAACTTTTGTAGTATCCTTCTGGCTACCATCCTTTTTATCTAAACCTGTCTGCTGTAACCATTTTATTGATTTACCATAGCTTGCTACCCTAGGGTTCACTTCATGTCTTCATGATTTGCATCCTAACACTTTATGTTGACTGTATGTCAGTATCCTCGATTGAAGCCTAAGAAGGCCATGTCTACAGTTTATTCCTTATTCAGCACCCATTTGTCCTGTCCAATTACTCTTTTAGAGAAGTCTGGCATAATTTTCCTTTTGTAAATCCATGATGTCTTTGGACAGGTTCTGTCACTGCCTTCCAGATATTGCAGAATTCCATTTATCTATAATTTCGTGACTTCCTTTCATTTTAGTTCAGCTTTATAGATTATTAGATGTTCTTTATGTTGATCACTGCTGCAGTAGCCTTAGCTATCTGGGTTAAATCCTGTCAAGGATATAATAGCCGGTCAGCTTCCAAAGCTTCAGGGCACCTTCCATGCTCCCTAACTTACAAGCAACACTAGCTGAGCTGACTAAAATACAAGTTTGGGTATAAAGCCCTTCAGAGCTTTCCTGCCACCAAAAGAGTACACTCGTCTGAGGCTTTCGAGGATCGATGGTTGGCTTGTGCTTTTGTTTGGTGGGCATATAACTTCCCTTCGGGGAAAAAACTTCCATGTCTTCTATCTACTGACGCATTATTACTCGCCTCTTCAGGAAAATTATTTTAAAGCTAGAGTGTTGTGTTTTAACTGACTGTCTCAGGACTGTAATGTACTTTTAAATGGAGCACTAATTTTTTTCTGTCAGTTTTAAAGTAGTGGAAGCTAACTGATAATATATTTTATGTGAAGAAATTGTTTAATTTTGTATTGTGGAGCTGGCATAGTGGTTTAAAGTGCTTTTTATTGTCTTTCCATCATAAAAGTAACTTTTGCAGACTGGTAGTTCTACTGGCATTTGCTGCTTGCCTTCCCCCAGAAAGGAGACACCAATTTCAGCTAGACCACGGAACAGATTGTCAGTCTCCTGCTTCCAGCCACTAAAAGAAAAACTTCAGCAAACATCCTTTGCCACCACAGCAGGCTTGCAATTTGCCTTAGCCTCAGATGGTTGACTCTGCTGTGACCTTTTATTTTACCCTGCATCCCTCCGGTGTTGCACCCACAGCCACTATGGACTGGGATTTAGCCACATCCTCTACAGCTTTTGGAGTCTCCTTTGTGAGCAAGAGAGAAAGACACACTTGTCAGTCCTGGGAGAAGGAAAAGGGAAGGTTTCCCTACTGAGTCAGAATGCTGTGACCATTCCTGGGGAAATAGTAGCTGCCATTAGTGTAACATAGGTGGCCCCATTTTTCCTATTGAAAAGAAACAGAAAATCAAACATGTATCTACCCTTTCTCCTCAAATTTCTTTCGATAGGAGTAATTTACTGGGATTGGCTCGGGGGGTTAATTCAGGCTATTGATCCTTTTTACAGATTAGTTTCTGGTAAAAGAAAGAGGGGGGTGTCTGTTTTCCTGAAGCGATTCAAGATTCTGAGTGAACAGGAAGGTGCAGGGATGGATTCAGGGTTTTAGCCTCAGAGGAGAGCTTATTTTTTCTGATTATACCTGTTGGGGGGGGGGGGGTTCTCTTTCTCAGAGACTGTTACTAGAATCTCCCAGTTTTTTCAGTGGGAGACCACTGAGGTTTCTCAGTCCCACAGAAAATACTATGAGTTGTTATAGAAGGATTTTCTAGAACCTATACAGATTACTGCTATCCTTTCTACTTTAGAGGATGTTTATCTTACTGCCTGCAATTTTCTATCCCTAAAAAGACAGACAATGTATAACATTCCTCAGTCTTTTTACATTTGTATAACTATTCCCAAAAGTAACCAAGGTGCTACAGCCTTAGTTGACTCCATTACTCCTAAGCACCTAGTTAATTCCAGTCTTACTCTTCCTAATAAGGATGGGCAATTATTCATTGGTATGAGAAAGAAATTTATAATTCTGTAACTTTGATTTTCAGTATTTTAAATTGTCAGTCTCATATATTAAAGTTTGTTCTGACATGTTGTGAATGTATGAGCAATGTGTTATCTACAATTTCTTCTTTTGAAGAAAAACAAAAACTTTAAGTAACATAACCTCTTCTATTGCACAGGTCGCTACTCATTGTTCCTAGTGTGTGAATGACTGTTGATACTTCTTCCAGGGCTTTGGCCACTGGTACTGTTTTAAGTAGGTTTGCTTAGCTGCATTCTCATAACCATTCAGATGATTTCAAAAATGAGATTTTAAATTCTTCCTTAATAGAGATTTAGTGTTTGACTTCTCTGCTGCAGAGGTGATCAGAAAGTGTGATTGAAAGGGCAAGCTGATCCAGGGAATCTGTAAGATTTTTCAGCCCTCATTTTCCAAATTGTTCAAAGAATTTTCTTTCTCCTCATCCAATTTTGCCAAAAAAAAAAAGCAGTAAACAGTCACAACATAATTCAAGTAAACAGATGTTTAAGAAGAAGTGGCTAGGTTCCAAAAAGACATCTCAGACCTCCCAAAACCAAAGACAGTCCAACAAATTCAGAATAACTCTTCTAGAGACCTGGTGACCTCCTTCCACCCTGGCCCTTTTTCTCTTCAAGAAAATTTGAATTTTTATTTTTCTGTTTGGCAACAGATTGTTTCAGACAATTGAGTTCTGAAAGTCATCCAACAGGGTTACAAATGTCAGTGGGAGGAAATCCCTACTGTCTAGAGACTCATTCCTCATCCTGCAGATTATACTGTTTTGTTTCCATCTGTTCTTCATCAAATGCTGTCCAGAGAGTGGTAGAACCAGCTCCTTCTTCCCAAGTGAGGAAAGGATTTATTCAATGATGTTCCTAGTGCTAAAGAAAGAAAATGCTTGGAGACCAGTTCTGAATCTTTCTTTCCTAAACCTGTTTGTGGTAGTGCACAAAATCAGAATGATGTCAATTCACAACCTGTTACCTCTTCTTACTCTTTCAAGTTTCCTGGCAACACTAAACTTAAAAGATGCTTATCATCATATCCCTGTTCATCCAGACTTACTGTGTTTTTTAAGGTCTTCTATGTCTGGATCACATTATCAGTTTTCTGTCTTATGCTTCAGAATATCCACTGCACCAAGTGTTCACAAAATGTCTAGTTGCAATTATTATAGCTCACTGCAGGCTACAGGGTATCCAAAAATTGTCCATATTTAGATAACTTGCTTATCTTTGCAGAGTATTTTTCAAATTATGTTAAAACAGTTTATATAACACCCGCTACAATTAATACATCATTACACAAATCATTAAACAATTAAAACTTAAAGTGTCAGAGTGCATTTTAAACAACACTTTCCCAGCAACAGTCTGTATTCAGACCTTTCGGTACCAAAGTACCATATTTTAAAATAAAAATAGTTTCTTTTTTTAGAAGCATATTCTTAATTTCATTTATATCCAAATTATTCATTAAAATATGCTCCAAAATCGTAGCTTTAAGAGTATCAGGGTTCCCATCATGATTTTCATAAAAATGATGAGCTAAGGGGCTTTCTGCTTTCTTTATCCTGATATCCCTCAAATGTTCCAATAATCTTATCTTAAACATTCTCTTTGTTTGGCCAATATAAAACTTATTACATCCACATTTAATGGCATAAGTGACTCTCTCTGTTCTACAATTATAAAACCCATTTGGTCTAAAACAAATGTTATTTATGTGTGCAAAATAATTAACTATATAGGGACAGCCACTACATTTCCCACAGGATTGAGTTCCTGTGACAGAAATTTGATAGTACAGTTTAGACTCAGGTCTACAAAATCTTGTGTGCACTACCATATCCTTTATATTTCTACCCTTCTTATAGGAAATCACTAACTTCTTGTTTGTTAAACCACTAAGTTCACCAAAATTCTTTAAAAATTCCCAAAAATGTACTATATATTGTTTAATGCTGTCAGTACAAACATTATAAGTGGACACTACAAATAAATTTTCTACATTATTATGAGTAGCAGCATTAATATTAATATTGTGCCAAGGTTTATATGGTGATTTTATATTGTATCTAATGTTATATACTCTTTGAATGTCTTGTTCAATTAATCTGGTGTCATATTGTCTATTCTCAAACATAATCTTAGTACGCTGTATCTCTTTTATAAACACATTGTTTTCATTACATAACCTTGAAATTCTCAGAAATTCATCAAATGGTAAAGACTCAATTGTGTGTTTTGGATGGCAACTAGTACCCATAAGAAATTTATTAGGAGATTCAAATTTTCTATGAATACTTGTACTTATATGTTTTCCAACAGTTCCATGCAAATTAACATCCAAAAAAAGAAACCTGTTCACCATATTGTAAACCATCAAACAATATGTCACATCTATTAGATTGAATTTCCTGTACAAAATTTAATACCAGATGTATACCACCTTCACATAAGGAAATCAAATCATCTATGTATCTAAAATAAAATTTAACATATTTTTTAACAAACTAATTAGTATAAATACAATCTTGTTCAACCAAACCCATAAAAATATTAGCATACATGGGTGCAAACGGAGCACCCATTGCTGTACCCTGTATTTGATGGAAAACTTGATTTTCAAAATAAAAATAATTATTTTCCAAACAGAATTTAACTAAATCTAAAATATAATGTGTAAACGGATAATCTCCCAACTGGCACAATAGTGCCTCTAATCCAAACACATGTTTAATACTAGTGTAAAGACTCTTGACGTCTAATGTAATCCAATACATATTTTCTTTCCAAATGACATCTTTTATTTTACTTAAAAAATCAAAAGAGTCTTTGATATACGAAGGAAGTTTCATAGCTTCTTTTAATAATATCTTGTGTAGAATAACCCCTACATTATGCAAAAAATATTTACTAGCTGAAACTATAGGTCTACCCGGTGGGTTCCTAATGTTCTTGTGAATTTTGGGTAGACAATAGAAATAGGCTGGGCATGAATCTCCAGTCACTAACTTATTTGTAACATCAGTATCAGACCAATAGCCCAACCTTAAGCCCCATGTGTATTAAAGATGCATAACTTTTTTTAGCTTGTTCAATAGCATCATCATTTGCTGTTCGATATACTTTTTCATCCCTTAATAAATCTAAACACATTTTTAAATACTGTGTATAATGCATAATTATTATTTTATTACCCTTATCAGAGGGTTTGATTATCAAATCTCTCTGTTTAGAAAAATTTACTAAAGCCAACCATTCTTTTTTAGATAAATTATAATCAATGTGTTTCAAATTAAAATTTGTAAATAATAACTCCAATTCAAATTCAACCATAGCTTGAAATTTTCTGATTCCTTCATGTAAAAAAGGAGACATAAATGTACTATTGTTGGTTACTGCCTTGATTAAGGCATTCAACTCTCTGAACCATCTTTTGTCCACGACACCTCATCATGTGGTTACTGACAATAACACAGTCATGTAGTACATCAACAAGTAAGAGGAACCAGGTCATACCCCCTTTGCCGACTTGCCATATTAGTTTGGGATGTAGCTTCACAGCACAGTCTTGTTCTGCAGGCATCCTATATTCTATCAGAGCAAAACATTGTGGCAGACAAGCTGAACAGAACCAGGGCAGACACTCACGAATGGAAACTGGGGTGGGGGTTGGGGTCATCCAAGATTTGATCCATCTCTAGGGAGTTCCTCAAGAAGAACTGTTGGCCTCCTTTCTGAACTATCAACTCCATGCAAGAAGGCCTGGAAGACAGATGCCTTTTATTTTCTTTGGACATGAATGTTCCTGTATGCCTTTCCACCCTTGTCATTAATGTCCAGGGTACTTCTGAAGATTTAAAAGGAATCCCCAAAATCATTGTAGTGACTTCCTTCTGTACGAGGCAACTGTAGTTCTCCATACCTTTGAAAATGGCCAGGAGCAATTTCCACAAGCCTCTTCATAGAATGGATGTACTCAGACAAGAACATGGGTGTTTGATACATCCAGACATGAAACATCTTCAATTGACTGCCTAGATGGTAGGGTCTTAATTCCTTTAGGCACCTGTTTTATGAGGATGTGTAGCAGGCACTAATGGAATCAAGGAAGCCTGCTACTAGAAAATCATATATTAGCAGATGTAAAAGATTTTCTGTTTGGTGCCAAAAACATAACCAGCACCCAGTCAGGGGTTATTGTTTTCTGGTTTTACAGTATTTATGTGAGTTGCTATCCTATGGCCTTTCTTATTCAACTGTCAAGGCTCATTTATCAGACATTTAAGCTTGTATGCCCATGGATCTTCCTCTTTCAGGGAAGTCTCATATCAAAATTTTCCTAAAAGTGGTTTTGCATCAGAGGCCTCAAGTAAACCAGTGGCCTCTCCATAGAATCTTAATTTTGAGTTAGAGAAGCTCCATTTAAACCAGCTAATCTGGCTGACTTGAGCTCTTAACATGGAAAACAGTTTTACTGATTGCTCTGACTTCTACAAGAATGGTATCTGAGTTGCAGGCTCATATGTGTCAACCCTACCTCATTTTCCATAGGGATAGGATTTCTTTGAGAAATCATCCTTTTTTTATGCCTAAATTGGTATCCAGGTTTACTTTAAGCCAAACTATCCAGCTCCCCATTTTCTTTCCTGAACCTAAAAATGACAGATGAAGTACTCCTTACCTTAGATGTTCACAGACGACTCAGCCACTATTTTAACAGAACTAAATCTTTCAGATCTTCATATCAACTGTTCATTTCTTGTGCAGGTAAGACGTAGGGACAACCTGTGTCAAAACAGACTATTTCCAAATGGATGTCTAAGGCTATTACCTTTTGGTGTACTCACCATGACAAATCTTTTCCAGGCAGGGCCAAGGTGCTTGTCTTCATCTATGTTTTTTTTTTTGAAAGGGTTGGGCTCTAGATGTTTTCTAGAAGCTGATACTTTGGTCCTCTGTAGATACTTTTGCAAAGCACTGCAAGCTTGATTTTTTTCTATAGGTCTAGAACAAGTTTTGCTAGGACCATTCTCCAGGGGCACCTGGACCTTTCTTCCTCCTCCCAAATATAGTTAGCTATGTTAATCTACCCATATAGCTAAGGCTTCTGCAGCAGTGATCAATATGAAGAACACACTACATATGTGTAAGTTGGACTTAAAATGACAGTAGCTGTTCGAATGGGAGTCGCTCCTTCCCTCCCTCCACACCCCTTGCTTTTTTGGTGTGTTTTTTATAATAGGGTGTGGACATTTATTTTTGGTATTCCTAGCCTTGTCCTTTCAGGACTCTGCCTCATTTTCTGTGCTGGCAGGAATGCTCTGAAGGGCTTTGCACCCAGACTTGTCTTTTAGTCTGCTCAGCTGAAGCTGCTTGACAAGTTGGTCATGTGGAAGGTGCCTTGAAACTTGGTAAGCTGGCAGGATGTAATCCATGTAGCAAGGCTACTGCAGCAGTGATCATTCAAACATCTACTGTTATAAGTTCAACTTAAACAACTGTAATTTTCCAGGTTGTGTCCTCATTTTTTCACAGTCTTTCCGTTTTCAGAAAACTTACCAGCCATGGAGTAGTTTATGTACTTGCCTGTATCTATTTTATTTGCACATTATTAATGCAGGTAGTGACCCTGTTCTGGAGGTGTTAGGCTCTGGCTTCATTCATGTAGACCAGGCCTGTCTGGTTTTCAGGACTGGATCTTTGTTGTCCTCAAGTTGGGAATTACATGGTGTCCCTACTTCAGAGACTGCATCATTCCAGGTGTAGGCTATGAGAGCTGTTTTTATTTAGACCTATTCCAACCCCTGGGTGGCTGATGTAGGTACTCACACCACTACAAAGGTCTACTGCGCCCTCCTATTACCTGTGTATGTTCCCAACAACATGTTTAGTGAGGTCTCCTGTTCCCCAGCATGGTAGAACCAAGCCCACATGCTTGATCTTTGCTGCCTTTTGACACCAGGTAGCCTCACTTGCTAATGATGAGTTCAGCAGACTGGAGCCACTACATTCTGCACCCAGGTGGCTAGTATCAGCCACTCACTGACCCGTCCCCCACCAGGCTCCCAGACACGTAAGCTGTTTATCAAACTTGGGTCATCAGGGTCGTAGTGAGAACTTGATCTTGTGCCTTAGAGACAGACTCAGAATGCTTTAAAACTGCTTTAAACTTATGAGTATGAGGTGTAAGACTTGGGAGATGAATTCTCATTAATGCTTTTATTTTGAAGGCATTTGTATTACACTATAAAATACTAATAAAATGTGGTTTGGTCCCAAGAGGAAACAAATGTGAGACTGATTGCAGAACAAGTTATGAGGTCTGTTTTAGAACGTTTGACACATGTATGCTATAAAACGTGTGACAGTACTGGATTATTTTGCGATTAGTTGTAGCATGGCCTTTTATTTGAAAGTTTGAAACTGCATTCCAGTCATTCTAATATAGCATTCACATCTAATTACCTTACTTCCATGACTGCTGTTCAGAATTTCAGTTTCAGAAGAATTCTTAATTAGGTTAAGAGAACAGAAAACATACTAGAATAATTAGATTTTTTTTATTATAGCTGCTTTGTGCAGTAGAATTCTGACAGTAAGCTAAAACCTGACAAGTGTTGTATGGAAGGAACTACAATAATTAATCTTTGGCTAGATTGCTGCCACATTAAAATATTTTATGTTAAATTTGATATGACATGATGCACAATTACCTTTACACCTTGTTCAAGAGTGTGAGGTAATTTAGGAATATGAATCTTTCTCTTTTGTGCTGAAATTTTTTTTTTGCTATGCTTTAAGCTTGGAGCTCATTTTATAATTATTATAATCCATACATGATCATGATGTGATACAGATGAAAGGCTGTGGTACCAGAATCGATGGTAGAGTAGAGTAGTAGGTTGTATTAATAAGCTGCTAACAATCATTAAACATTTGATATAAGTTTGATGCCAGCACCTGCATACACTTACTTGGAAACAATGACTGTTTCAGTGCACTTAAGACTGTGGGTGTTTTTTTCTGTATATGCCCCCCCCCCAAATACAGACAAGCACTTGTTTTTAAGACTATGTTTACACTGTAGCAGTAAATATACATCATCTTTTGGATTCTCCTTCCTCGTTGTTTTGTAAATGTATGATCATCTGGGTCCAGATAAAACAGAAAGGCTAAATTACCCTTTTCTTTGGGAGCCATCCACTGCAGGCATTTGTCTGAAGTGAAACAGAAGTAGAAAATAAGAGCTAAAATATGAATTAAGACAGCTACACATGAAGCAAATGGTATACAACATAAAACAGTAGCTTGTGTAAACATAAATTGGCTTAGTGGCTGTATAAACAGTAAAGTATGTAAGAGCCAACACTGACAAATGACTGAGGAGAAAAACTAGTAAGGCAGTCATCCCACTTTTCTTTAGTGAGTTTTTGAGACAATAGTACATACCATTGAACTTCTGAGCATTAAAATCATATAATTGGCCTTTAAAAATCATAACAGAGGGTTGGGAAGAGGAGCATTTTCTTATTTTTCATAATAGAAGGTCTTTGTATACTGGACCATGTAGAATTAATGGTCGGGAATTATTGTAGAGGCAAGATCCATGAAGAGCACTGCTTTATCGTGGAAAACAAATTGTTTGTGTCTTTTGGCTTTTCCCGATTAGGGGTCGCCACAGCGGAACTCCGGTCTGCTAATGATTGACAGTTGATTTTTACGTACCGGCTTGCCAGGCCTGACGCACAACCTTCAATGAAGGTACACCCATTCACGCATGTCTCCACGCAGAAGACGCTCTAGCTGAGAATCAAACCAGACAGCGTCTTACTGTGAGGCGACAACGCTACCGTAGCACCACCACTGCTATCCTGGAAAACAAATACAAATAAAAATGAAATAAAATGTATTTATTTAGTATGCTGTGTACCCATAAACATGTCTGACTGTATGAGGAACATCAGCAAATTTAGGGAGAGCAAGGGTAAATCTGACAGCCAAAATTTTAGCATTATGCCTGAATCATAGCGGTTGAGAGAAACGCAACAGAGTCAGGTGATAGCATGGATCAAGAGGTCCTGTAGTGTTAGCTAAACATCTCCATTTGGCCCTTATCTTACTCCAGTCAGTGTGCCTATAACAAAAGTAGTCTGAAATAAATTGTGAAGTGGTATTTAGAGTTTAAGAGATGCCAGTATTCATAACGCTTGTGCCATGGAACTTAATGGAGAGCAGAGGTATTTATAAATGATTAGTGCTCATTTGATTACTTTAAATAACTCGCTTGATAATGATTACTAGGTAATTATTCTTCCATTGTTATGCATGCAGTAATTATGATTTCAAGACTGAAATTCAAGAAAGAGTAGAATTATTCGTGCACACCTTGTGAATAACATAATTCTCTGGTTACTACTGTAATGCATATTGCCCTTTAAAATGCATGTATTTTGAATAATTTTAATTAATTATGAACTTCTGATGGTTAAGTAAGGAAGCAGAGTTTTTTTTTTTT
Source organism: Protopterus annectens (assembly GCF_019279795.1). Lineage (NCBI taxonomy): Eukaryota > Metazoa > Chordata > Ceratodontiformes > Protopteridae > Protopterus > Protopterus annectens. The sequence continues at coordinate 777,635,973 of NC_056735.1, forward strand.
TTTTTGCACTGGAAGCCACTTCTGTTTGAGTCTGCACTTTTTCTCTGATGTTAAGAACCAAAGGGAGCTCAAACAGGCAAACCAAGCAAGCAACACAAGTATGCAAAAAAAAAAGAAAAAAAATTCCACCTCAAGAATACAAAAGTGATAGGTATATCAAATGATTGCCAAGCTTGTACAAACAATGCTTCATCAGGCATAACTCCTTTTTAACACCTTTACTGAATTATCACTTAAGATATAAACAAATATGCTTTTATATAAAAGAAAACAAACAATATTAACATGTTCCTAGGTACAAAAATTATACATCATATATTTTTCTGTAACTGTCTTTAACTGTAACATTATTATATAAATTGCTCAGTTTGTGCCTTCTCTTAGATCTCATTCTTCCAAAACATTGTTCTGCATGTATTGTTCCCACAATTTCCATTTTTTCTATGTAATTTTCTCCTGCCCTTTTCTAAAGATTCCATCCAGTTATTTTTTTCTTTGTTAAAATATTCAGAACTTCAAATGCAGTTGGATTAGCCTTTGATTTTCATTTTCTGATAATTACTTTTTGGCAGCCACTAGAATTTAATTTAGCAAGGCCTTATGTCTAGGGATTTCAGACCCTGTATCCCAGCTCAAAAAATCATTACCTTAGTTACACCCATTTGCTTACCCAATATTTCTGACAGAGAATTCTGAAGGCAATTTTTGAAGTCTGCCCACTCATAATACTCCTGACATCCTAGTTGCCTCTGTCTTCCCATCACACCTCTAACATTTGCTATCTACTTGAGAAAAAAATTCTTTGGACTGGGCTTGGAGTACAAAAATACCTGTGCAAACACTTCCAAGCAAAAATCCACATTGTCTAGACTTTATTGCATACTTGGGAGCCATACGTATTTATCCCATTCTTCCCTTGTGAATTGCTTAACCATTCTCTTTTTCCCCAATCTTTTCTAACCTTCTCTGATTAATTTCTGTAGTTATCATGCAATATTTAATATGCCCTACTAATTATCTATTTGTAATAGGTTCATAGGTTTATACTAGGCTATCTGCCCTAAGGCATTTATAAGCCTAGCCCAAATTTTTGTGGCTTACGCCACCCCTTATATGAAAAAATACTGTGCCCATTAGTTTGTTGTGCCTCTGTCCAGCAGTGACAGAGATGATTCCCGGGGTAAACCTACGATCTCCCATCCACAGGTCAAGATTTCTCTTGAACAGAGCCAGCGAGGTGCTCTGCCTCACATGGACCGGGATTTTATTCCACAGCATAGGGAGTCTCTGAGTGATAAATCTATCCCTCCAGCACGTCCTATTTATATCCGTGCTAAGGTTTAAGTCACTTGCTCTAGTGGTTTTGGTGGATTTGGATTTTTTGAGGTGGAGCATGTCCATTAATTCCGGGTTGGACATGGCCATGTATGTCAGGCACATGTCACCTCTGAGCAGACGGTATGCGACTGAATAGAGCTGGAGTTTCTTCAATCTGGCAGCATATGACAGATTTTGGAGTCCCTTTATCCTTTTGGTGAGGAACTTTTGGGGTCTCTCCAATTGCTGCAGATAGCAGCAATAATTGCTGTAATAGCAGTTTCTGTTGTAGATTCAACTAAAAACTCTACTAGAGCAGGTCTTTCATTTAGGATTCCATTATCCCTTTCTCTTTGCCTACACTCTGTCAATCCCTGATAGGGAAGGCAGTTGGTAGTCTTGCAGTCAAAATGTCTTCTTGGTCTCTTCCCACTCTTTTAACTTTCCCTCTGTAGTTATTTATTCCCAGTACCTTCTTAAATTTGCCAGTTTTCCTCCAGTAAATTCTAGCCCCTTTTTGCCTATTCTGTGTACCACTAACTGCAGTCATCCCTACTGGCAAAATCTCCTTTCTCCATTGTTGCATTGCCTTAGTTCGTAAAATATGTTTAGTTACTTTAACAAATATACTATTTTGTATGGCTGCTGTTTTTCTGCTTAAGGTATAGTATCCAAACTCCCTCTCTGTCACCCCTTTCCACTTTGAATTACAGCTCTCTGCTTGTGTTTTATATATATATATATATATATATATATATATATATATATATATATATATATAATGAGCCTTAACGGTATAACTCTAGATTGTCCCTTCAGATTAGGTCATCTTAAACCACCTTGTTCTGTTAGAAGGATTAACTTATCCCACTTGACCCTTGTCCTCTTCCCACTCCCAGATAAATTCCTTCCACTCTTCGTTATTGTGCACAACTTCTCCTATGGTTGATAAAAATATGCATGACCCGTTTTCACCACTTGTATCTTGCTATCTATATTCATAACCAAAAGCTTCCAGTTTCTCACTTTTTGATGATCTTTTGTTTAGTCTCTTCCCATATATCTTCAGCTGCCATAACAGAATCCATACACCTAAATATTTCACTTCATTGTGTCATCATAAATATAGGTATTGCTGGATCAATTCATGAGTGGGTACGTAGATGTTATGTGATCCTATCTCGCCTACATTCTGTACTGATGGGTTCGGAGCCGATCCTCGGCTCCGACTCGGCACGCTATACTATAGAACGAAGTCTCTTATTGGCTGAGCTATCCCACATCCCAGGATGCACCACCACTGCTTCCCCAGATCTCGTTTGCCGTTTTACAGCAAAGACGTGGTCTCGGACTTGGCTGAGCTAAGTGCTTATTGCTTCAAAAAATTTCTGTCAGGAATTTTTGATTGATATACCCAAAAGCTGTTTTAACAGCTATCGTTGTTGTTGTGACTGAGTTTGAGTGAATTTTTTCTGGTAAACTTGTCTTTAATTTGAGGGAAGGATCCCGTTTAAGTTAGAGGGGCCTTGCCCTCGAGCGTGTTTGAAGTATTTAGTGTGAGTCTTATTGTAGTGTTATAGTTTAGTTGGGCAAGTAATCCCGTTTACGTTAGAGGGGTCTTGTGCTTATTTAGACTTTCTTTAACAAAATTTTTGAAAGTTTCTCTCTTGGTAGCAGTGTTTGTGTGTCAACATGTCGAAAGAGCACAGACCTTCTGGGTTCAAAAAATGCTCTAAATGCAGATACAAAATGTCCATAACGGACGATCACTCTTTATGTGTGTATTGTTCAGGCCCTAAACATCTTCAGGAGTCATGCAGCGTTTGTCGCACTTTTTCCTCCCGGGTCCTCCAAGAGAGGAAAAACAAATTGATTTTAAAAGGGCTTATTACACCTTCTTTTGAGGAGGCTTTATCTTCTTCCTCTTCACCTTCGAAGAAAAAGAAATCATCGGCTCTGACCAGCCCGTCGGAACCGGCAACAAAGAAATCTCGGCAGGCTTCTCCATGAGCTCCACGGACTTCGGAGCCGAGGGCGGAACGATCTGCCTCGATGCCTCCAGCCTCAACTCCTCTGGCTTTGGAGCCGACGGTTGGAGCTTCGACATGCGGGTCACCTTCATCGGCTCCACTGCCTTCGGAGCCGACGAGAGTTGCCCGCTCAGACTCTTCCCCTTCGGCGCCGAAGTCCACTTTGGCTCCGAGGGAAATTACAATGTTTGTGGAGTCTCCCTCGGCACCGATATTTATCGAGACGATTCGGAGCCGGTCCCCCAGTCCTTCGGAACCGGTGGAGAAGTCGACTCAAACTCGTTTGATCTCTTCACGGTCTTCGAGAATGTCGGATTCGGACATAGACAGGGTACTTCAAAGGCTGTTTCAGTCTCCAGTCTTCCAAAAGTTGGTTTCGGCTCCAGCCCAGTCGGCTCCGGAGCCGATTGTCCACCCTGTTGTCTTGGTTCCTCCTCCAACAGCCTCGGCACCGTTGGAGTCGGTGCTGGTGGAGCCGGTGGAGGTTTTTGGGTCGGCTCCGACCCTTACTCCAACCCCGCCCTTCGGGTCGGAGTTTGGTACACGGACCTCCTCGGTCGGCCCCGGGGTTGACGCTTCGGGACCGATGTTTTCGGTTCCGAGCCTCCATCTTGGTGCGTCAGGTGCGGGAGTGCTGTCTACTGTTGTGGCCTCGGGGGTCGGACCTTCCCAGGACTCTGGGGGTCCCGCCTTCAGGGTCATGAGGAGTACTTTGGCCAAATCCTCTTTGGCTACCTCCACCGTCTCACCGGCACCTTCCCTTGGCACGGAGACTGGTTCCTTTGTATTCCCCTTGTCTCAAGACAGCGGAGCCCTGGGGCCTGAGGTCACCCCCATCGGGGGTTCCCCCCTTCCTGGAGGTCCCTCCGAGACGTCTTCTGAGGAACCCCCAAGGAAGAGACAAGTGCAAGAGGAAGCACGCTGACTCCCCTGACGAGTCTCTCACCTCGGACACCGACCTCGATGATGCGGAGGGGTCACCCAAGTCGTCCTCGGATGATGTCTCCTTTGCGGACATTTTGGAAATCCTGAAGCAACGAGGCGACTGGCAGTCCAAACCCCCTTCCGCTGAGGAGTCGGTATTCCTCAAGGCCTTCGGGGCTCAGCCCTCCGCCTCCTGGGTGTCTCCGCCCTTCGATGAGCTTCTGGATTTGATCTCTCGAAGGGCGTGGGAACACCCGGATTCTGTGGAACCGGTGCCAGCTCGCCCCAATAAATTTCTGTCAGCCCCCCCTGACAAGGATTTTCTCTCTAAAGGTGTGACTGTAGATGCCCTGGTGGTGGCATCTGCTACCCAACAAGATGTGGCAGAGGCGTCTACGTCCGTCCATTTTCCTAATAAAGAGTCCAGGAGCATGGATCGGTACGGGAAGTGCACCCTTACTTCAGCAACCTTTACTTTAAGGTCTCTGAATTATCTGACGCACTTCACCAGACTTCAGAGGGATCTGGTCAAGGAACTTTCAGATACCCTCTCTGGTAACCTACCTGAGCAGCTGGCCCAGACGGTTAGCTCTCAGCTGGCTACCCTATCATCGTTATCAAACTCATCCATGAGGCTCATTTCATATGCAGCCGAGGGGGGCGAGTAGTGCGGCGGGAACAGGTGTTGCTCTACGGAGACAAGCCTGGCTTCGCCTGTGTCATTTTGCGGAAGCCTTCAAGTCTTCCTTTGCCGACGCTCCCTTCGACGGGTCCTCTCTGTTTGGACCCAAGGTAAAGGACACCTTGACTCGCTGTGAACAAGAGGGTAAGACTTTGACTGCCGTAGGGGCATGGTTTTCCACTCCCTTCAGGCCTTATCCCAAGGCTAGAAGAGGGGGGAAAATGTGGTTCCGTAAATCTCAAAAGACTTACTCCTCACAGCAGGGCGATCCCACTTCTAGAGGCAGAGGAGGGGGAAATTTTTCAGGAAGACGCCGTCCCAGAGGTGGTGGAGGCCCCCGCAACACTGGAGACCGCGAGTCCTTTTGTGGCTCCTCAACCTTCCAGCATCCCTGAAGGATTGCCCGACTGTGCAGCTACGGAGCCAGTCGGGGGTCGTTTTTCGAAGCACCTAAAGGATTGGGAGAATATCACTCAGGACCGATGGGTGCTCCGAATCATCGCCGGAGGTTACACCATTCCCTTTTCTCACCCCCCCCCCCATCCCGAAAAATCCCGGACCCGCCACCCAGTCAGCGGGATCTTGCAGCCATCAAAATCTCAAAGCTGCTTCAAAAAGGAGTCATCCAACCGGTCCCCGCAGACCAGGCCGGATTAGGGACTTACTCAAGATTCTTTTTGGTGCCAAAAAAGACCGGGGACTTGAGGCCCATTTTCTATCTCAGCAAGCTAAATTGATCAGTCAAGAAGTCCAAGTTCCGGATGGTCACCCTGCAATCCATTCTCCCGCTGCTGGAGAAAGGTGTTTGGATGTGCTCCATAGATCTCAAGGACGCCTATTATCACATCCTGATAGATCAGGCGTCCAGGAGACACTTGCGCTTCAGCCTGGGAGACAGTCATTTCCAGTTCCGTGCACTGCCCTTTGGTCTCACCACAGCCCCCAGGGTGTTCACCAAATGTTTGGCGGTGGTGACTGCTCACCTGAGAAGTCTAGGATTCCAGGTGTTTCCATACCTAGACGACTGGCTCCTAACTGCCACCTCCAAGCGTCTACTTTTACAAAACCTAGCAACCACTATATCTCTAGGCAACTCCCTAGGAATCACCTTCAATTGGGCAAAGTCTGTGTTGCTGCCATCTCAGCGCATAAGGTTTATCGGAGTAGAGATAGACTCAAAGCAAATGCGGGTCTATCTTCCTACAGAGAGGATAGAAACATTACAGTCTCAAGTTCGAGCCTTGCTCCTCAAACGCCGAGCCCCAGCCAGGATGGTCCTACAACTTTTAGGTTCCATGTCGGCCACCGTCCTCCTAGTCCCCTTGGCAAGGTTACATATGAGGATTCTCCAGTGGCTCCTGTCAGTCCAGTGGTCTTATCAGGATCTCCCTCTCAGTCACCTCATTCTGATCACAGAGACGTGCAAACAGCACCTTCGTTGGTGGCTTCTTTCCTCCAACCTGGATCAGGGGCGACCCTTCGTTCCACCACCTCCAGTGGCCACATTGACTACGGACGCCTCCCAGATGGGGTGGGGGGGTCATTACCTGGGCAAGTCAGTCCAAGGCAAGTGGCATTCCGACGAGAGTCTCCTCCACATCAACATACTAGAAATGAGGGCGGTGCTTCTATCGCTACAAGCACTACACGATTACCTCCCCCCGGGCATGATTGCCATTCAGTCCGACAACATGTCAGTAGTCTGGTACCTGAACAAGCAGGGAGGGACCAGATCCTACCCCCTTTGCAGAGAGGCCATGAAAGTATGGGATTGGGCGATTGCAACCAAACGTTTTCTGGTAGCAACACACATTCCAGGGAGATCCAATGTGATAGCCGACAGACTGAGCAGAACTATTCTCTCCCCTCACGAGTGGTCTCTGAACGACAGAGTGGCAACTCAGATCTTCAGAAGATGGGGAACTCCTTGTTGTGACCTTTTCGCAACCCCCCTCAACTCGAAATGCCAACAGTTCTTCTCTCTCACCCCAGTTCCGGGGGAGATTCCCAAGGACGCCCTAGTCCAAGCTTGGCCCACCGGCCTGCTATACGCCTTTCCACTGGTTCCCCTTCTTCCCAAGGTGATCCAGAAGGCGATTCGCTTGGAGAGCAAGATGATTTTAGTTGCCCCATACTGGCCTCGTCAAGTCTAGTTTCCCTTTCTTCGGAAATATGCACTGGATGGTCCATGGTTCCTGGACCAAGTTCTGGACCTCTTGACCCATCAGTCAGGGCAGCATCATCAGTCCCTCCACTTGTTGAGGTTAACAGCTTGGCTCCTCCTCTTCCGACCATAGTCAGGAACCATGCTTTGGACCCGGAAGTTATACACATCTTGTCCTCGGCCCACAAGACTTCTACTAAGAAAATGTATAACAGCAAATGGAAGAGATTTGCTATTTGGGCCCAACTCTGGGGATTAGATCCCATAACTGTCCCGGTGTCAGAGGTTCTGAAGTTTTTAGCTTCTCTGTTCAATCAAGGTTCTTCGGTCTCTACCATCAAGGTTCAATTGGCAGCTATTTCCAATTTTCATGAGAGCATAGATCCACCTTTTATGAGCAACAAGTTGTGTAAAGCCTTCATGAAAGGTGCTGGGCTGCTACGGCCCCCGATATCTCATCCCGCTCCACCGTGGGACCTTAATGTGGTGCTAGGTGCTTTGACCTCTTCCCCCTTTGAACCAGCAGCAACTTGTGACTTGAAATTTCTTTCTTGGAAGACTGCTTTATTAGTTGCAATTACATCAGCCAGAAGAGTTTCGGAACTTCAAGCCCTATGTGTCAAACCACCATACCTGGTTTTTCACAAGGATAGAGTATCCCTCAGACCAAATCCATCCTTTGTTCCTAAGGTTTGTTCTAGTTTTTGTCTGCAACAGTCATTGGAACTTCCAGTTTTCTTCCCAAAATACTCAAATAGAGCGGAATACATCTTTCACACCTTGGATGTTCACAGACAATTACGCTTCTATTTGGATAGGATGCACCAAACACGGAAAACAGATCAGTTGTTTGTGTCCTTTTCGGACAATAAATTGGGCAAAGCCGTCACGAAAGTCACTATTGCCAAGTGGATCAGAGACTGTATCAGTCATACTTACTTCATGTCTAATAAAGAGCTTACAACTACAGTGAAAGCTCATTCTACCAGGGCTATGGCTACTTCGGCAGCCTTTCATTCTAAACTTGCCATTAGTGACATTTGTGCTGTGGCTACCTGGTCCTCTACTCACACCTTCATTTCTCATTACAAATTGGACGTGGCATCTCGGGGGCGAGCTTCCTTCGGTTCCACAGTTCTCAGGAGTGTTTTCCAGTGAGCCACCCAGGAATCAGGTGCTAGGGACGCTGTGCCATCAGTACAGAATGTAGGCGAGATAGGATCACATAACATCTTTTAGTTATGTACTTACCATAACTTTAGATGTATGGGATCCATCTCGCCTACATTCCTAATAACCCACCCTCCTTCCCCCTGCCTTGGAGATCAGAAGAGACCGGAAGGTTCGAGTTCAGCCTTTTCATCTTGAAACACCTGGCAATATTATATCAACAGTCTATGTGTGTGTGCATGTGTGCGGACAAACAAGATCTGGGGAAGCAGTGGTGGTGCATCCTGGGATGTGGGATAGCTCAGCCAATAAGAGACTTCGTTCTATAGTATAGCGTGCCGAGTCGGAGCCGAGGATCGGCTCCGAACCCATCAGTACAGAATGTAGGCGAGATGGATCCCATACATCTAAAGTTATGGTAAGTACATAACTAAAAGTCTGCAACTATAGCATTTGTTTTGTCTTCATTAATTGTATATACTGAAAAGACTTAAAATTGTCTCAAGATGTTCCACAACACACATAGTTTTCCAAGATGGCTGCACACTGAGTAGCAGCTTAATTTCAGCTTTCCCAGTGTAAAAACAAAAACTCAGAAAAGAGAGCTAGTGAACTTGTCTTTTTGAGTACATTTCAGTAACTGGCTACTACGTGTACTGCCTGGATGCCAGCAAAATAAAAATTCAGGAAACCCGAAAAAAACAAATCGATGTGGTAATTAGTGGGAACTGAGTTTTTCCCCAAAGGGGGTGACGACTCATCTTTTGGCATTAAGCTTAAGGCTGTGGTTTTGACACCAGTCATTGATCTCAGCATGGCCTTTCTGTAGGATGTCTATATTACTTGGGGAGTTAATAATGGCTTCCAGCTTGCATTGTCTGTGAACTTGGTCAGCCAGAGTCCCTTCGTGTTGGCCTGGACTTCTGAGAAGTAGATGCCAAACAGGAGAGGACCTAGGACCGATCCATGTGGGACTCCACTCGTGACTGGTTAGCAGTATGACTTGGAGTCTGCTACTTTCACACTGTGGGTTCTATCTGTGAGCCAATTTGCAACCCACCTAGTGATATAGGGGGTTGATGCCTAGTTTGGTGAGTTTATCAATAATTCCTGAGTGGGGAATGGTATCAAAGGCCTTGGCCAGATCAAGGTAGGCTGCATGAACTGCCTTGCCCTCATCCACAGCTCTGGTGACTGACTCAGAGAAGTCTTCCAGGTTGAGTAGGCATGATCTACCTTTCACAAAACCAAACTGAGTGGAATCTAGAGTTTGGAGATTCTCCCTATATCATTGTTAATTGTGTCCATGATGATACACTTCATAGTCTTACATATCAGACTTGCCAGGCTAATGGGACGATAATTTCCCAAGGTCAGTAGTCAGTCCCCCCTTTATGGAGAGGGACGACTGTAGCAGTTCGCCATTCAGTAGGGACAAAGCCTGAGGTGAGGCTGTGATTGAACAGGGCACATAGAAGTGGTGCCATTTCACTTTGTAATTTATTGAAAATACATCTAGGGATATTGAATCCCATGGAAGCTGTGTTCTTGGCCTTGGACAATGCAGCTTTAACCAGCTTTAACCTGTGCTGCAGTAATGCTGGGTGCCTGGCATTCCTCTGGTATAGTGATTGGTCCTTGGGGGGGGTGGGGTCAAGTTGGCACTGAATCTGTCAGCCAGTATGTTAGCAATATGTGTTGGCTTAGTATAGGAGGTACCATTGTGCAGTAACTCAGAGCAAACCTGGGTATTGCCATGGAGATTCTTGATGTAACTATAGAAGGCTTTGTGGTGGTTTTTAGTGTCTGCCACAATTCTGCCTTCATAGCTGGCTTTAGAGGTTTAGATGAGGGATCTCAACTTTTTGTTGAGGCTAATAAGGGAGTTTTTTTCAGTCTTGGGACTTCACCTTTTTCTGCAACAGTTTTTTCCTTCTATTGCAGAGTTTATTAATGGCAGGGTGCCACCAGATTGGTTTCCCTTTTTTGGAAAAGAGCATCTTGGTTCTGTTGGGTATGGCTAGTTCCATGCATTTATGTACGTGTTCGTACAGTGCATTGTTGTATGACTCTGCAGTTATGCATCTATTTTCCTTTGACATGGATGCCGTAAAGTTAGCCACCTTTATTTTTATGAGCCTAAAGTCAGCTTTGGAGAAGTTTTTCATGGTGGTTACCTTTGCGGGGCGTGTGGGTAAAATGTTGATTTCCATGGTGATTAGTTTATGGTTGGATCTAAGCAGGGAGGAATTGACTATTGGTGTAGAGCAACAGTTGCCCATGTTAGTAATAATCAGGTCAAGGATATTGCTTCCTCTAGTGGGGGTAAAAATGAGCTGGTCCAAGGCATTGGAATTGATGAATTCTAGGAATTGTTGGGCCAGTGTATTGGTGCATGAGTAGTTTTCCCAGTTGATGGAGGTGTAGGGGAAGTCACCTCGTATGAGCATGTTGGGTTGGACCCTAGTAGTTTCCAGGGTGCTTAAGAACATGGAGTGGAGAGTCTTGGGACATGGTTGGGGACCTGTAGCAGGCTACAACATGAATTGCCACTAGTCTGGAGATGTGCATATCATTTATGAATATGGAGACACCACCACCTTTGGAGCTTCGGTCCATGTTCTGGGGCCAAAAGGTGTGTAATGAGTTATAGCTTGGTAGCACAAAGGTGCTTTCTGCTGCTTTAAACCAGGTCTCTGTTACAGTACACATGTCGACATTCTCCATTTTGAGGAGTGCTTTGAGCAAGTGCTTCTTGAGATTTAGACTTCTAACGTTGAGCAGCATGACCCTCAGATTGCATATATTTATAGCTGTTACAGTGGTAATTTGGTCTTTGGAACGTTGCCTAAAAAAGGCACTATGGGGTTGGCAAGAGCCTTAACCAGTATCTGGAAACCCAGGGGTGACAGATGCAGGCCACCTCTGGCAAAGCATCAAGGTCTGTCAGTCATGCCATTCTAAGTAGACAGATACTGGATCCTCTTAGAATGACACCAGAAACTTAGCCAGTTGTTGAAGTCAATCATTTTCTGCTTGTACTGCGGTGTCATTCTGGGTGACCGTAGGATGCCGCTCAGGGCTAGGGTTATACCTGCCTGGGTTGCATGATCCGAGAGCTCCTCCATGTCTCTCTTCATGTAGTCCAGGGAGTTGCGTCTCAGGTCATTCACACCCACATGGACAGTGACAGAGTCATACTTTTACTTGTTGTGGAGTGACTTAAGTGCGTGTGTTATGTGTCGGATTCTGGCACCTGATAGACAGGTGACTGTTACCTTCTCCTTATTCAACCTAGTGAGTGGGACATCAGTGTATGTCATTATCGAGTCACCTATGATTAGTGTATTGGGCAAGCTGTTTGTCTTAGGGGCTTAGGTTGAGGGGCACACTGTGTAGGTGAGATGTGTGTCTTGTGGTTTGTGCTGTGTTGTGGTGGTTGAGCGCATTTCTGCCTTGGAGGTCTCTGCTGTTTGGGTAGTTTTCTATTGAGAGCCTCCACGAAGGTGGGTGTGTGGTTTGTGATTTAATGTGAGAGCTGTGATGGTGGGTGTTTTGGAGGGCTATGAGTTGCATTTGGTGTGATGCTGGTGTTGACCTTCTCTTGACCAGCTATTCCGGTCTTGGCTTCAGAGTGCATGGCTTCCAGTTTGGATATATAAGTGCATCTCTCACAAGTGTTGGGAGGTAAGAGGAAAGGGTTGTTTGTGTACATGAGGCAGCTGCTACACTGCCTCAAAATGCCCAAGTTCACCAGGTTAATAGGAGAAAGCACAGGGAACTGACCTTTAGACATGCCAGGTGGGATGGTCATTATTACTAAGTACTGGAGCTGTTTCCTTATTTAGTCCTTTTACAGGAAAAATGTCACTCAAGGTGTCTGAGTCTGTACAGAGCATTGCCAAGCACTTGAGGGGAAATTAATACGAATACCCTGAAAATTTAAGGATGAAGTATTTAGGCAAATAGTCTGAAGTTAGAAAGAAATCAAGCAGTACTTACTGCAAAATAAAGAATTAGCTTGTCAAGAATGATGAAAAGAGGGTAGTCGCATGAATGTCTACTGCCTGGCTACTACTAACGCTGGTCCCAGTACAGCTTCACTCTGTTGGGATACGATACTCCTTTGATTCTTCTCTCACCAGAAGCAAAATGTTAGCACCAATCCCAAGAAGGGAAGCAGGCCACGGCATGTTTGGGGATTCATAGTCTTGTCCCAGATGATGCAAGGGTCTGCAGCATACCTCTCCACCCGGAAATATCAAAAATCTGGACAAGGCCCATGAGAAATAGATAGAAGTCTGTATGCTGATGAACATCAAATTTGCATACATAATTACGTAATCCCCACCCTCACCAATGGAATTGTGGGGTACCAACTCTCAAATGCAAACTGAAGAACAGACAACCAAAATATGGCACCAGAGTCGCCCTGCAGTCATTCCAATGTCCCATTACTTGTCTATTTTGCCCCATTTACCATAAACACTGTGTACATACTGCTTTACTTCTACAATGATTATTTGGATTTTATTTTTACATTTTATAGCACAATGCACAAACAGTAATAGACATATGCTAAACAACAAAGCTGCTAAACAAAGCAATACTATCTCACAATGAAAATAGACTTGGCATTAAAACTTCGCTGCCCCTGAAACTCACATTCATTGAAACAACATTGAAACCCACACCACATCCAAAGAAAATGCATCTGGCCAGTGGTGGATAAAGATTACCTATGGGCTGTTTTCAAATAATTGGCCCCTTGCACGCAAAACAGGAAACATACATGTGTTCTTTGATACACCTTCCTGACTTTATTAAATTATGTTCCTTTTATAATACAGTACACTTGTTAGTGTGCATTTTAAATTTGTTTGAACATTTTTCCAGTAGCCAATGAAACAAAATGCATGAACCAATAATGACAAAACTGCCCAATTCAGAAAATGTCCCTCATAAAAGTCTACTTCCACACCCGCAATTATTTTCAGTTTCAGTTTTATTTTGGGGAGGCGGGCAAACATTTTGGAAAGTTGCTAGAATAAAATGTTGTGTTACCACACTGCATTTCACTGCCAAGGCTTGAACCCAGGACCCTGTGTACTACAGTCAGAGCAACGTACCACTATGCCATATCAGCAGTTTGCTGAAAGATAGGAAGACTGAAACTTAAATGGCTATCATTTAGTGAATTCAATTCTCACTTCTCATCATAGCTCTGAACCTCTTAGCACAAAAAACCTGGACAAAGCCAATAATGGGGGAACACAGCCCCAAAATAGGGACACAATTCAAATACTGATTCTATAAACTTAGAAAATTGCTAGAATAAAAGGTGTTGTGTTAGCATTTATTTTCTGAAGAATATGAAGTCTGAAATTCAAATGCCTGTCATTATTTAGTGAATTAAATCCTTTTGTGATTTCCCGCAAAAAAATCCTAAAATAAAACAGATTTTATGAGGAACAGATTGTGGCTAGGGACTTTAGGCTCTTTTACCTTGTACCCAAGGTACAGGGTTTGAGCCTGAGTACCTCTAGCCACCAGGTGTATTAAATTGGGGGCATTTTAACACACACACACCTCCTTTGCTCACAGAGCAAGATGTTTCCTTGTTCGTTGTTTACCTTAGACTTCCCGGTTCCCCTCGTCATCGCAGATAGGAGAGAAACCCAAACCCTGGCCTTCAGAATAGATCCATATAACGAAAACTGTTTCCCAGTGTGGCAAAATAGATCCATGTAACGAAAACTGTTTCCCCGCTTGCGCATATCCATTCAAATTCCAGAACTGGTGGAAATGTCTGCACTGAGCCCTTGATCTTGATTCCGAGAGGCTGGTAGCCTTGACAGAGCTGTTATCATTGTGCACGTGATGACGTTAGCTCAAAACCAGGAAAAAATGAAAAATAAGAAAAGAAACTGGGGAAAAAGTCAGAAATGAAGGGGTGCCCCGTTATTTGGACCCTAAAACTTGGTACAAACCAAGTAATTCGGTACAGTTGGGCAGTATGGCTTGCAGGCTTATAGCTATTTTTTCTGGTAGATGCCTCAAATAGCAACCATACCAATCAGGTACATTAAGCAGACACTCACTCTCCAACCGGAAGGAGTCAGGAGTCAATACACTCTGCTCCTACTCTCACCAGGATCAGAATATAAGCACAGATTCCAAGCTGTCACCTATAAAGCAGTTCTTAAGCTTTCTGGTGATCAGCAGTCTCCAGGAAATAATGTAACTGCACTCCTTCTCTCACAAGGAGAAAACAGAAGCACTAATCCCAGGATGACTACTGAGAGGCAGAACGTGGGCTCTCCAATAACTGGTAGCCTTGCAATAGCTGCTTATAAAGGTAAGATGAAAAAAAATGGTTTATCCTAAACACTACAATGTGCACTAGAGGAGTTAGATGGGAAAGTAGGTAACTTAAGTTTTACCTGTCTAAAATTAAAGTTTTAGTGGAGAGTCACTATTTTTAAAAACAGCAAGATGGATAGAGTTGTTAATTGAAAGAACACATCATGTGTATGCTGCAAACCTGGCCATAAGAAAGCAACCTAGACTTTTAATAGTAAAGATGCAATCCTACCAGCAGAAATAGCTGATTCTCACAAAACTGTGGCAGAAGAAAAGTGGGAGGACAGCAGAGTGTTTGTGGAAAGTGATTACCCAGTGTAAAGCAGGCAGAAGAGGAGTACATTTATTCCAGTAATCAGAGAATGTTGAAAAGCAGGCATGAGATTCAAGCAGCTGTATCCAGCTATGTTCAGAATATTCTTTCTTGGAGAGTAAAAATCATTTTTTTTTTAATTCAGAAAATGCTATGGAGGAAATACAAAAGTTTGTCCAACAAAAAGTTAGCTATCAAACAGAAGGAGATTCTGCTTTATGTTCCTCTGGTAATAAAGCCCGTAGAGAGAGACGTGCCAGTGAAATCTTTTCCAAGGTTTCAAAGGAAAATGCTTGAATCTCAGAAAAAAGCACAAGAGTTGACTAAAAGAACCAGAAGTGTGTTGGAAATGAAGCAGATAGATGCAGTTGAAAAGGAAGAAAACCAGCAACTCAGAAATTGACAAATGAATGTGGGATTACAAAGCATTAATTGTATTTGTGAAACATGATAGAACAAGAAACATGGAAATATTGTACTTCTTTGACTTTGTTAAACTTGTGGGGGCTCCAATGCATATATGCCCCACTTCATGTCATTAATGTTTAGAAGAACATTTAGGAGGGGAAAAGGAAGGAAATAGTTAACTGTAAATGAAACAAAATGTTGTTAACAGTAGTATTTTTATAATGCATGACATAACCTATATGATTTAAAGTAAAGCTTTCTCAGATATTTTCAATTGTAATAGGGATACTAAAGTAAACAGGTGCCCCTGTTTTTTTCCTTCTCCTTGTTCAGTTTTAAGAAATGTAGGCACTACAGTGTAAAAAAGGAGAAAAGTCTGAACAAAAGTGGATGATACAAGAAAAATTGATACACTCTTTCTCATTCTTAGGGGAATAACTCAGTTGATCTAGTAACACATTTTGAGGGGAAGCAAATAAAAAAGAACACCAAATTGAACAAAAAGTTTTACAGTAGCAAATAAAAGAATGCTTGTAGTAGAGACAACTGTGTATCTGTTTCTTATGTCTCTGTGGAGACCGTCTGATAAGGGGCAATAAAAACAGAATACTTCTTTCTTTCAACGGCTAGAAGAAAATGTAAGCATTCAAGTGTTTTTCTAATTTATGAGAGGAATAAAGGTAAGACAAAAACAGGCAGCATTTAGTGTAAGTAGAAGCAATGACATTGCATGGATTATTTTCCTTATAGATTAATCCAAGTAAGTAAGTGTGGCTGTCAGTCTAGGACAGTTGTTCCTATTATAGGTTCATAGGTTTATACTAGGCTATCTGCCCTAAGGCATTTATAAGCCTAGCCCAAATTTTTGTGGCTTATGCCACCCCTTATATGAAAAAATACTGTGCCCATTAGTTTGTTGTGCCTCTGTCAAGCAGTGACACAGAGATGATTCCTGGGGTAAACCTACGATCTCCCATCCACAGGTCAAGATTTCTCTTGAACAGAGCCAACGAGGTGCTCTGCCTCACATGGACCGGGATTTTATTCCACAGCATAAGGAGTCTCTGAGTGATAACTCTTTCCCTCCAGCACGTCCTATTTATATCCGTGCTAAAGTTTAAGTCGCTTGCTCTAGTGGTTTTGGTGGATTTGGATTTTTTGAGGTAGAGCATGTCCATTAATTCCAGGTTGGACATGGCCTTGTATGTCAGGCACATGTCACCTGTGAGCAGATGGTATGCGACTGAATAGAGCTGGAGTTTCTTCAATCTGGCAGCATATGACAGATTTTGGAGTCCCTTTATCCTTTTGGTGAGGAACTTTTGGGGTCTCTCCAATTGCTGCAGATGTCGGGTGAGATACATCCCGAATGGGGCATTGTACTCGATCATTGGTCTGATAAGTGAAGAGTACAGGGGAACAATGACCTCACTAGATCTGGATGTGAATCCCTTCATGATCAGGTGGGCAATGTAGAAGGTCTTTCTAACCACTTTAGCAACGTGAGTGTCAAAAGAAAGGCCACTGTCAACCTGGGTCCCCAGGTCCCTGATAACCTCTTCTGTGCTTAGTGGATTGCCACCTATATGGCAGCTTGGGGTTACCTTGTTTTTCCCGAAGGGTATGACTATACATTTTTTGGCGTTTAACTTCAGGCCATGGCTCTGGCACCAGCTATCTGTTTCCGTGAGTCCCTTCTGAAGGATATCCGTGTCCGATGCACTTTCCACTATGGCGCCCAGTTTGCAGTCGTCTGCAAACTTTGTCAGCCAAAGTCCTCCCATGCTGGCCTGTACTTCTGAGAAGTAGATGCCGAACAATAGGGGGCCAAGTACCGAGCCCTGTGGGACACCACTTGTGACCGGCTTGGAGTCTGACATAGCACCAGCAACTCTAACCCTGTGGGTTCTGTCCTTAAGCCAGTTTGCAACCCATCTTGTGACATATGGGTTTACATTTAAGCTGGTAAGTTTTTCTACAATACCCGAGTGGGGTATTGTGTCGAAAGCCTTTGCAAGGTCAAGGTAGGGTGTATGGACTGCCTTTCCCTCATCAATGGCCTTGGTGACTGTTTCGAAGAAGTCAACCAAGTTCAAAAGGCATGATCTTCCCTTGACGAAGCCAAACTGGGTCGGGTCCAATGTCTGCAAGTCCCCTATATCTTTGAATATCTATATCTTTTTCCCTATTAGAAGGATTAAACTTTAATATTTGAAGTTGTGCATAGTTTTTTGTGTCAGTTAAGTTAATAGGTTTTAGGGGTGTTCTGGGTGTGTGCATGTGTTTTTGTTTGAGGTTTTTGAATAAAAAGGTTTTATAAGATGCAACATGCATTCAAATGGTTATGACAAGAAACAACTGCATAAAAATCAACCTGCCAAGCATTATTGTATGCATGTAAAAGCTGAAACTAGCCATTTTGAAAAAAAGCTGTTACGCATAACAGGCAGGAACAATAACTTCTTAACGTAATGGCATAACTTTCAATATTATATTTAAATGTAAATGGTCTCAGAGATGTATAGTAATTCTGTGGAATACCTGGAACAAAGGAAAAGGGGAGTGCTTATAATTATTGCAAGAGGAGTTTCAGTAGTGATAGAAGAGGGGAAAACAGATATATTATTCCCCAAGGTATAAAAACCTGGCTAGGCTAGACAGAAATTATCTTTCACAGGAACATGTGCATTTAATTGAAGGTTTTGGTACACATCCAATAACTATTTCAGATCACGCGCAAATAATAACTAAAATAAAAATACAGGGTAATGAAAAAAAGAGATACTGGTGCTTTCCACCTGTCTGTTAAAAAGAGAGAGAAATTTAAGTAATGGGTAATGGAAATTATTCAGGAGTTATTAGGAAAGATAGACATATTTTCTAAAGATATAGCTAGGGAGTGGGTTAAAATTCAAGTGGATTTTAAAAATAAGGTGGAAAGAAAAAGGAGAGTTATGGTTAAGTAACAAGAATTATTTAGAGGGACTGACAAAGGTTAAAATATTGCAGAATAGGGGACTCTCTCAGAATAAGATGAGCAATTGCAGAATGCTAAACAGAAAATAACGGGTTACCTTGGTAATATGCACGAGTTTAGAAACTCCAGAGCACCAAAACTTTAGCATGATGATTCAGGCAACAGAAAGTCGAAAGGGTTGTCACTAATCTTAGGGAGCTTATAACAAGAAAGATAACCAGGGATCCTGTAGAGGTACTATAAATATTTCAGAAATTTTATGAAAATCTCTGTAATGAGAACTCTGGAAGTCAAGAAAAGGTACAAATGGAAATGTTTATGGAAGAATTAAATATGCCAAGGTAGATGAGGCTCAGTTACTAACAGGATAGGAGGAGATGAGATAAAAAATGGTGATGTATAACCAAGAAGCAGCTGGGCACATAATCCAATAATAACTTCAGGAATTGAATGCCCAAAGAAAACTGCTACAAGGCAGGAAGAGTCTCAAGTTACTATGTGCACCATTTGTTTATTAAAATGTTAAGCACTTTTGTCTGTTCAAAGTTGAAGTTATTAGTGACGTATACCCAATCTACAGGAAAATCCCTAGGAATAGATGGTATTCTTGTGGACATTTGGAAGCTAGGAAAGTCCCCAGGAATAGATGGTATTCTTGTCAATGTTTGGTAGCTAGGAAGGAAAAAACTGATAAGGATCTGGAAGGTTTTGTTTAACAGCATTTTAAAAGCAGGAGAAGTACCAACATCCTGGAAGAAAGTGGTGGTGGCTTTAATACCGAAAGACAGTAAAAACTCCTCAGATCCAGCTTCATACTGGCCTATTTCAATTGTAAATCATGATTGTAAAGTGTTTGTCTATAATGGCTAAAATAATGGCAGAGGTGATGCTAAAATTGATAGATATGGATCAGTGTGGTTTTGTGGAGGGAAGGCAAACATTTGACATTAACAGAACAATGATGATCCAGAGGGAAGCAGAATGTAAAAAAATACCACTGTTGGTTGGTCTTGATGTAAAGAAAACATTTGGCAGAGTAAGCTTGGATTTTATGAGCAGGGGAAAGCATTTGCATTCCCTGAAAAAAATTATAAGGTTGATTTAGGAGGATATATGAGGGATTTGAGGCGAAAATTTAAGTGGGTGAGTTTCTCTCTCTGATAAATTCTGTTTAAGCAGAGGAGCCAGGCCAGGGTGTCCTCTTTCTGCTTTGTTATTTCAGTTCTATTTAGTACCTTTGACAAAATAAGGGACTGTAACCACCACCAGGGTAACAGTTCATAAGGCAATGTGCACCCAGATGGACTACTTCACTCTCATAATGGTTGTAACATTTTTAACTATAGTAAAATGGAAGTTACAGTTAAAGATTTTTTTTTCATTTTTGAAAATGGGTTGAAATGTATTGAATTGAAATGGTTTAATGTCATTGACACCCATGTTGAACCGAAACTTTTCACTAGACAACTTAACCTAGCAGTCACCTTAGAAGGGAAACAACAGGATTTTGGGTTCAAGAATGATATATTTAAGAGAAACAGTTTATTCAATCCCCCCTTCATCCAGTAATTGAGGCATTTGAACAAACATGCGTGGAGGATTTTTAGATTGGAGAAAAGTAAGAACTACAGTAGGTTTTATAATCTAACTAAAAAGAAAAATTAGTACTGGACAGTATTATTTGTTGTGATAAAAGTCTTAGAGTAGTGAAACCGGATGAAGGAGGTGGACAGTGATTTTCAATCTCCTTGATTATTCTTGTGTTGTGTTGAACATATATATTGATAGTAACTGTTAAACTCCTCCCTTGAAAATTTAAATTAACATAGCATACCACAAAATTGGTTTGGCCGTAGAGAAATTCTTACTTGAGGGAAGAATTACTTCACCTACCTTTAAATTTCTTAAAGTCAACAAAACTTTTACACCTTCCATATTTGGAATTCGAAAAGTCCACAAGACTCTTGTATGTCTCCCATTTAGACCTGTAATTGCAGCAAGTGGATCTAAGACTCACCCCTTGCCATATATGTGGACAGGATGCTAACTTTTATTTCCAATATGGACAAATGCATGCTTAAAGACTCTTGTGAGGTTTTTTGGAGATTATTTCCAAATTTGTTTTTTTCCATTGGTTAGTTTTTTAACCATTGATGTCATCAACTTGTTTTCTTCAATACATTTGGATGAAGATTTGATCTGGTTTCTTGACAGTTTAGTTTAATTTGAGAAGTTGAACAATGAACAAATACATCTTATTACTGAGTTAACCAGGTTAGTATTAGATAACTATATATTTTTTGTGGGAAAAATGTTTAAACTAATTAAGGGAGTGGCAATGGGGGCAGCATGTGCCCCCATTTATACTAACCTGGTGTTATTTTGGGAAAACAAATAAGCTTTTCAATCAGAGTTTTCCCAACACATTTCTGTTTATGTAAGCTTTTTGGATGACATCTTTATCTTATGGGAATGCTCAGAAGAAGATATTGACCAGTTTATGGGCCACCTTAATAATGTAACTTCATTTTTAAAATGTAGCTTTGCTCATAATAAAAGGTCACTTAACTATTTGGCAGTAGAACTGAAATTACTTACCAGGGCTTTACATCTAAAGTGTTTAGAAAATCTGTCTTTACTAACTCCTACCTCCACTACACTAGTGCAAATCCTTCTGTACATAAAATTAGCCTAACTAAAGATCAGTGCATCAAGACTGCAAGGATGACATCTAGAAAAGATGAATTTGGCAGGAATTGGAAAAATTGCAAAAGATGTTTGCTGACAGGGGGTACCCCTCTGAACTTATGAAACGTATTGCCTTTGAGGTAGCCAACAAATGGAATAAAATACACACCCGTTTTAGGAGCTGGGTTGAAGAGGGATAGTAGGGCTAATATAGGTAATTCCAATAATAATAATAATAAAAGATTGGATAGGGTGATAGTAGTTGAGTTCAACAATGATTCAAGAACTGTAAAGGACATTATTAATAAAAACTAGAATATTCTGAAGTTCAACCCTGATGTTTCAACCCAACTTTGTGTTCAAAACAGGTTGGAATTTTAAGAATATTTTTGAGAGTAATAAATCAATGTTGAATTTCAGTTCTGGAAAAAAGAGAAACACAACTAAATGTAGATATTGCACCCAGTGTAAATATATTTATGAAGGGGAAACCATGAAATTGGGAAACGTTATGAAAATTAATATTAATTTTAAAAAAGGTAATTGTGGTAGTAGTGGAGTGGTCTCCTTAGCTATGTGCATGAAATGTGATTGTTTCTACATAGGTAAGACAGAGAGGCCACTAAAAAAGAGAATATATGAGCATGTTTGTAATATTAAAGCTAAAAATACTAACAATGCTCTTTATAAACGCACTACAAGAGATGTTCCACAATGAATTCGGATTTGCTGTTATTGAGCTAATGGAAATAAACCCACGGGTGGTGACTGGAATAACAGGCTGGAATACAGGGAGCTCCTTTGGCAATTTAAGGTGAATGCCTTAACTACCCTGGTTGAATGACCATGTCTCTATACAGCCTGTTCTAAAATTATGTGTAACTAAATTATAGGGAATGCCTTTATCCCTGTGTCTGTTTTGAGGGAGATTGATTTCCTAGAATTGTTCTTAAAAAGTATAAATTGTATTAGATTGTTTTAATGTTTTAATTTTTTTTAATAGGAAATGTGTGACAAGGGGCTACATGACTAATTTTGATTGTATTATTTAGGTAATTACTTAATTATTTAAATATGTAATTGGATGATGGATCAGTCTTTATAAATGTTTTGTAGTGAAGCACTTTTCATTTCTGATGAAGTCCTGAATGGTATGGACAAAAACACTTAGATGCTTCATATTTTTTTTTTATTATTATTAAAAGTGTCTTAAAAGTAGTACCAATCTAGACTTGATTTTTAAGCTGAAAACCTCCGTTTGCCTTATGTACTGTGTGGTATAAGTTATAGCCTGGTAATGCAGGGGTGCTCTCTGGAGCCTTGAACCAGGTCTCAATCACTGCACAGATATCGATGTTCTCCATTTTAAGGAGTGCCTCGAGTGAGTGCATTTTGAGATTTAGACTTCTAACATTGAGTAGCATTACCCTCAGTTTTTGCTTGCCTGTTCCTGTTATGGTGGTGAATTTGTCATTTGAACCTTGCCTAAAAAAAAGCACTATAGGGGCGGCAAGAGCCTTTGCCAGTATCCGGAATCCCAGGGGTGACAGGTACATGTCATCTCTGGCAAATCATTGTGGTCTGTCGACCATGTCGTCCCAGGCAGACAGATATTGGATCCCCTTAGAATGACACCAGAAGCTTAGCCAATTGTTGAAGTCAATCATTTTGTCCTTGTACTGCGGTATCATTCTGGGCAATGGCAGGATGCTACTCAGGGCTAGGGTCATACCAGCCTTGGCTACAAGATCAGAGAGATCTTCTATGTCTCTTTCCATGTAGTCCAGAGAGGTATGTCTCAGGTCGTTCACACCAACATGGACAATGACAGAGTCATATTTTTACTTGTTGTGGAGTGACCTGAGTGTGGGGGTTATGTGGCAGATCCTGGCACCTGACAGGCAGCTAACAGTAACCTTCTCTTGTTTAGGCTGGTGAGTGGGACATCGGTGTGCCTGACTATAGTCTCACCTATGACTAGTGTGTTGGGTACGTTGTTTTGCCTTATGGGCTGTGGTTGAGTGGCACACTGTGTATGTGGGCTGTGTGTCATTTGGGTTGTGTTGGTGTGGAGAGGTTGCTTGCATTTCTGCTTTGGAGGTCTCTGTTGCTTGAGCAGATTATTATTGAGAGCCTCCACGAATGTTTTTGTGTTTCTATGTGTGGATTTTGGTGTTGTAAGTTTAGTGGGATTATGTCATGAGTGTGGTGTGGTGCAAGTGTTTACCTTCGCCTCTTGACTGTCACGTTCAGTCTTGGTAGGAGAGAGCTTTACCTCCAGTTTGGCTAGA